>NW_021822791.1:107298-112298 GCF_901001165.1 Salmo trutta | reverse complement strand
CGGGTCTTCAGTCTCCACGGCCGGGTCTCCAGTCTCCACGACTGGGTCTCCAGTCTCTATGAGCTCCGCAGGTTTGCTGGAGGGAGGAAACTAGCCTGGTCCCCGATCTGTTTGTGCCGTCTTGCCAACTCTTATGATCGTTGTCACACCAATTGGTTAACAACAGAGCCTTGTCGCTCAAGATCAGGACGTCAGGAGATTACATAAAAAACGTCCACTAGGGGCAACAGTGAGCGCCATTACCATCCAGTAGGCTTGTAAACGGGGGATTGGCGGATGGGCCGAAGATGTTCCGGGCTCCAAGGGTTGTGTGTTCAATCCCAAACCTTAACCCTTAACTAAACCATTCGGAATGAGTGACTAAATTTAACTTTCGAAACTTCCGAAACAGATCCACACGTTGAGCCAGTTTCTGGGTGGTGTCCAGGTTTGTCAAGGGCTGAGAGGCGACTGCAGGCCACAAGCACTGTGCAATTGTAGTCATCGGATGAATAACAGCATCAACCTCATCATGAGTTTATAGACTATTGGCAGAGAGCTTGTTAGATCTCTTTTTCATTTGCTCTCTGAGAAAAATGAAACAGTTGGAATGGTATGAAGGCTAAAGGAGTATCAAAGTTATAGAAAACATCCAGGAAAACTTTAAATGATGAAAATGTTACAATAACTCATTTTTCATACAATACAGTCATTGATTAAGATAAAACGAGTGTAGTTTCCCTATACTATGTAACATTTCACAAGCTTTTATATTTCTATCACTATGGGTTACTACTTATCCAAAGTGTCTGAACGAGGACATGGTTAATATACATCTTGCTGGGTATTCTGTGCATCGTCGAGACCGGATGGCAGCGCTCAGGTAAGACGAAGGGAGGAGGGGTGTGTCTCTTTGGTAAAAACAGCTGTTGCACGATATCTATTGTTAAGGAAGTCTGGAGTTTTTGCTGGCCTGAGAATACCTCATAATAATCTGCAGACCATACTATTTAATCTATCTTTTTTCATAGCTGTCTATTTAACACAACAAACTGATGCTGTCAATAAGACCACAATCAACGAGCTGTATAAGGCCATAATAAAACAAGAAAATGCACATCCAGAGGTAGCGTTTCTTGTGGCCGGTGATTTTAATGCAGGGAAAACAAAAGCAAGACAAAGGAGCTGATCGTGGACTACATCCACATCGATGGGGCTGTATGGGGCTGAGCGGGTCGAGAGATTCAAGTTCCTCGGTGTCCACATCACTAAGGAATTAACATAGTCCACACAAACCCACACTGTTGTGAAGAGGGCACGATAGCGACACTTCCACCTCAGGAGGCTGAAAAGTTATGAAATGGCTCCTCAGATCCTCAAAAAGTTCTACAGCTGCACCATTGAGAGCATCTTGACTGGCTGTTTCACCGCCTGGTACGGCAACTGCAAGGCACCCGACCGCAAGGCGGTACAGAGGGTGGTGAGTACAGCCCAGTACATCACTGAGGCCGGCCTCCCTGCCATCCAGGAACTCTATACCAGGCGTTGTCAGAGGAACGGCCCAAAAAATTGTCTAAGACTCCAGCCACCCAAGCCATAGACTGTTCTCTCTGCTACCGCACGACAAGCGGTACCGATGAACCAAGTCTGGAACCAACAGGACCCTGAACAGGTTCTACCCCCAAGCCATTGCTCTGCTGAACAAGACTGCAACATAGTTAATCAAATGGCTACCTGGACTACAACCTTTGACCCATTTCACTAACTCCCTTGTACTGGACTCTAAACACCCCACACACACTGACTCTACCCACACACACACACCGGACTCTACCCACACACACACACTGGACTCTACCCACACACACACACCGGACTCTACCCACACACACACACCGGACTCTACCCACACACACACACTGGACTCTACCCACCCAAACACTGGACTCTACCCACCCACACACTGGACTCTACCCACCCAAACACCAGACTCTACCCACCCACACACACTGGACTCTACCCACCCACACAGACTGGACTCTACCCACACACACACTGGACTCTACCCACCCACACACACTGGACTCTACCCACCAACACACTGGACTCTACCCACCAACACACTGGACTCTACCCACCCACACACTGGACTCAACCCACACACACTGGACTCTACCCACACACTGTCTGGACTCTACCCACACACACACTGGACTCTACCCACCAACACACTGGACTCTACCCACACACTGTCTGGACTCTACCCACCCACACACTGGACTCTACCCACCCACACACTGGACTCTACCCACCCACACACTGGACTCTACCCACCCACACACTGGACTCTACCCACCCACACACTGGATTCTACCCACACACACACACTGGACTCTACCGATACACACACTGGACTCAACCCACACACACTGGACTCTACCCACCCACATACTGGACTCTACACACACACTATCTGGACTCTACCCACCCACACACACTGGACTCTACCCACCCACATACTGGACTCTACACACACACTATCTGGACTCTACCCACACACACACACACTGGACTCTACCCACCCACATACTGGACTCTACACACACACTATCTGGACTCTACCCACACACACACACTGGACTCTACCCACCCACATACTGGACTCTACACACACACTATCTGGACTCTACCCACCCACACACACTGGACTCTACCCACCCACATACTGGACTCTACACAAACACTGTCTGGACTCTACCCACACACACACTGGACTCAACCCACACACACTGGACTCTACCCACCCACACACTGGACTCAACCCACACAGACTGGACTCTACCCACCAACACACTAGACTCTACCCACACACTGTCTGGACTCTACCCACCCACACACTGGACTCTACCCACCCACACACTGGACTCTACCCACCCACACACTGGACTCTACCCACCCACACACTGGACTCTACCCACACACACACTGGACTCAACCCACACACACTGGACTCTACCCACCCACACACTGGACTCTACCCACACACACACACACTGGACTCTACCCACACACACACTGGACTCTACCCCACACACACACACTGGACTCTACCCACACACACACACTGGACTCTACCCACACACACACACTGGACTCTACCCACACACACACACTGGACTCTACCCACCAACACACTGGACTCTACCCACCCACACACTGGACTCTACCCACCCCACACACACACTGGACTCTACCCACCCACACACTGGACCCAACCCACACACACACTGGACTCTACCCACCCAAACACTGGACTCTACCCACCAACACACTGGACTCTACCCACACACACACTGGACTCTACCCACCAACACACTGGACTCTACCCACCAACACACTGGACTCTACCCACCCACACACACTGTCTGGACTCTACCCACACACACATACCGGACTCTACCCACCCACACACACACTGGACTCTACCCACACACACACACTGGATTTTGTTGGTGTTTGTATCATTTGATTTACACATGCCTACCACTTTGAAGATGCACATTCGCTGCTGTTACTGTCTATTATCTATCCTGTTGTCTAGTCACTTTACCCCTACCTACAGTATACTGCTGCTACTGTCTATTATCTATCCTGTTGTCTAGTCACTAACCCTACCTACAGTATACTGCTGTTACTGTCTATTATCTATCCTTTACCCCTACCTACAGTATACTGCTGTTACTGTCTATTATCTATCCTTTACCCCTACCTACAGTAACTGCTGTTACTGTCTATTATCTATCCTTTATACCCCCTACCTACAGTATACTGCTGTTACTGTCTATTATCTATCCTTTACCCCTACCTACAGTATACTGCTGTTACTGTCTATATCTATCCGTTTACCCCTACCTACAGTATACTGCTGTTACTGTCTATTATCTATCCTGTTGTCTAGTCCCTTTACCACCTACCTACAGTATACTGCTGCTACTGTCTATTATCTATCCTTATACCCCTACCTACAGTATACTGCTGTTACTGTCTATATCTATCCTTTACCCCTACCTACAGTATACTGCTGTTACTGTCTATTATCTATCCTTTACCCCTACCTACAGTATACTGCTGTTACTGCCTATTATCTATCCTTTACCCCTACCTACAGTATACTGCTGTTACTGTCTATTATCTATCCTTTACCCCTACCTACAGTATACTGCTGTTACTGTCTATTATCTATCCTTTACCCCTACCTAGAGTATACTGCTGTTACTGTCTATTATCTATCCTTTACCCCTACCTACAGTATACTGCTGTTACTGTCTATTATCTATCCTTTACCCCTACCTACAGTATACTGCTGTTACTGTCTATTATCTATCCTGTTGTCTAGTCACTTTACCCCAACCTATACGTACATATCACAGGAGGCTGCGGAGGGCAGAATAGCTCATAATAATTTCCGGAACGGAGCAAATTAAATTATATGATTCCACTAATCCCGCTCCAGCCATTACCACGATCCCATTCTCCCAAATTAAGGTAACACCAACCTCCTTTTGTACATATCTACCTCAATTACCTTGTATCCCTGCACATCAACACGGTACTGGTACTCCCTGTATATAGCCATGTTATTACCTCGAGGCAAGTAACACTGAAACATGCATGAGTGCATCAGCTGTTCCGGATGACTGTGTGATCACGCTTTTGGCAGTCGATGTGAGTAGACCTTTAAACAGGTCAACATTCACAAGGCCACTGGGACACACTGATTACCAGGACGTGTACTCCGAGAATGCGTTGACCAACTGGCAAATGTCTTCACTGACATTTTCAACCTCTCCCTGTCTGAGTCTGTAATACCAACATGTTTTAAGCAGACCACGATAGTCCCTGTGCCCAAGAACACTTAGGTAACCTGCCTAAATGACTACCGACCCGTATATAGTCTCCACATTGACTCTGTACCGGTACCCCCTGTATATAGCCTCCACATTGACTCTGTACCGGTACCC
>NW_021822791.1:67725-106798 GCF_901001165.1 Salmo trutta | reverse complement strand
AGAGACGAGAGAGAGACAGAGAGAGACGAAGCGAGACTAGGAGAGTACAAGCAGAGAGAGAGAGAGAGACAGAGAGAGAGACCAACAGTTCCTCCTTTTCTTTCTCTGAGGCAAAACAAAAGAGAGCCAAGAACATTTAATTTTGATGTTTCAAATGTTCCATCATTTATGTATCTATTTGGACACATTTGTACTGCTGTAGGCTTGTTCCTGTCTGGAAATAACACCAACATTATTTTGAACAGTCTACTTTAAGGACACGCCAGGGCTGTAAATCTGTAATAATGCATTAAAAATTGTAATAATGCATAACCAACACATCTCCATGTTGTAAACACTACTTTTTAAATGTACTGCTTTCTCAATAATATAATTAGTCAACAGAGACACAGAGACACACAGGGAGACATGAAAGAAAGAAAGAAAGAAAGAAAGAAAGAAAGAGAGAAAGAGAGAAAGAAACGGACGGAAATTGAGAAACCTGTCCAACCAAAAACATAGAGACCCAGAAAACCTGAGTCTACGCCTTCACTATGGTGAATCACTAAAACAATACAGAAATACACTACGGAAAAAGAAGGAACAGCACATCAGACATCAGCTCAATGTAATTGAAGAATCCATAGACTCTAATCACTTCTGGGAAAATTAGAAAACTCTAAACAAACAACAATACAAAGAGTTATCTATCCAAAATGGAAATGTACGGGTAAACCACTTCTCCATTCTTTTTTGGCTCTATAACTAAGAAAAAACAGCAAAAATATGATCACTGGATTCTTCAATTACATTGAATGAACTACAAGACAAAATAAAAAACCCTCCAACCCAAAAAGGCCTGTAGGGTTGATGGTATCTGAAATGAAATCATAAAATACACAGACAACAAATTCCAATTGACTATACTAAAACTCTTGGTTGGATCATCCTCAGATCTGGCATCTTCCCCAATATTTGGAACCAAAGACTAATAACCCCAATCCACAAAAGTGGAGACAAATTTGACCAATAACTACCGGGGGATATGCTTCAACAGCATTTTGTGAAAATCCTCTGCATTATCATTAACAGCAGACTCGTACATTTCCTCAGGGTAAACAATGTACTGAGCAAATGTCAAATTCGCTTTTTACCAAACAACTGTATGACAGAGCACGTATTCACCCTGTACACCCTAATTGACAAACAAACAAACCAAAACAAAGGCAAAGTCTTCTCATGCTTTGTTGATTTCATAACAGCTTTCGACTCAATTTGATCATGAGGGTCTGCTATACAAATTGATGGAAAGTGATGTTGGGGAAAAGCATACAACATTATAAAATCCATGTACACAAACAACAAGCCCCACCCTCTTCAACATATATATCAACAAATTGGCGAGGGCACTAGAACAGTCTGCAGCACCCGGCCTCACCCTACTAGAATCTGAAGTCAAATGTCTACTGTTTGCTGATGATCTGGTGTTTCTGTCACCAACCAAGGAGGGCCTACAGCAGCACCTAGATCTTCTGCACAGATTCTGCCAGACCTGGGCCCTGACAGACCTGGGCCCTGACAGACCTGGGCCCTGCCAGACCTGGGCCCTGACAGACCTGGGCCCTGACAGACCTGGGCCCTGACAGACCTGGGCCCTGACAGGAAATCTCAGTAAAACTAAATAATGGTGTTCCAAACCAGTTCCCAGGACCACGAATACAAATTCCATCTAGATGGGCTCCCTGCCTGTGCCATTAAACCCCTACAACTCATCCAGAACGCCGCAGCCCGTCTGGTGTTCAACCTTCCCAAGTTCTCTCACGTCACCCCGCTCCTCCGCTCTCTCCACTGGCTTCCAGTTGAAGCTCGCATCCGCTACAAGACCATGGTGCTTGCCTACGGAGCTGTGAGGGGAACGGCACCTCCGTACCTTCAGGCTCTGATCAGGCCCAAACCCAAACAAGGGCACTGCGTTCATCCACCTCTGGCCTGCTGGCCCCCCCTACCTCTGAGGAAGCACAGTTCCCGCTCAGCCCAGTCAAAACTGTTCGCTGCTCTGGCACCCCAATGGTGGAACAAGCTCCCTCACGACGCCAGGACAGCGGAGTCAATCACCACCTTCCGGAGACACCTGAAACCCCACCTATTTAAGGAATACCTGGGATAGGATAAAGTAATCCTTCTAACCCCCCCCCCCCCCCCCTAAAAGGTTTAGATGCACTATTGTAAAGTGGTTGTTCCACTGGATATCATAAGGTGAATGCACCAATTTGTAAGTCACTCTGGATAAGAGCGTCTGCTAAATGACTTAAATGTAAATGTAAATGTAGATACCGTTGCCCTAGAGCACACCTAAACATCAGCACCACAGGTAACTTCCACAAAGCTGTGAACAATTTGAGAGACAAGGCATGCCATCAAAAGGAACATAAAATTCAACATACCAATTAGAATCTGGCTAAAAATCCTTGAATCAGTTATAGAACCCATTGCCCTTTATGGTTGTGAGGTCTGGGGTCCGCTCACCAACCAAGAATTCACATAATGGGACAAACACCAAATTGAGACTCTGCATGCAGAATTCTGCAAAAATATCCTCCGTGTACAACGTAAAACACCAAATAATGCATTCAGAGCAGAATTAGGCCGATATCCGCTAATTATCAAAATCCAGAAAAGAGACGTTAAATTCTACACCACCTAAAAGGAAGAGATTCCCAAACCTTCCATAACAAAGCCATCACCTACAGAGAGATTAACCTGGAGAAGAGTCCCTAAGCATTGAGAGAGAGAGAGAGAGAGAGAGAGAGAGAGAGAGAGAGAGTGTAATTCATGTTTACTGTTCATTATTTCTATTATTTTTTTGACTTTTGTTTATTATCTATTTAACTTGCTTTGGCAATGTAAACTTACTGTATGTTTCCCATGCCAGTAAAGCCCCTTAAACTGAATTGATTGTAGAATTAATTTCTCAATAATTATTGTTAATTTATGCAATACTTCATATACATTGCTTTAGCAACAGTGGATAACCACCCATTCATGCCAATAAGGCATTTATTGAATTTTGAGAGAGAGACAGAGAGAGAGAGTAAATACTCCTAGGGGACAGGCCTGTATCTGTGTGGTTAACACACAGCTTAAAGACACAAACACACACACACACACACACGCACGCACACACACACACACACACACACACACACACACACACACACACACACAGAGAGAGATCCCTGGAATCAAGAGGAAGAGGATAAAGCCCGTCAGCCAGCCAGGGAGTAACAACAGTTAACAGGCTCTGAAGTGACCCAACGAGGCCTTGGTAAGGGTTAGGGGCATGTCCTAAATGGCCACCTATTCCCTATTTAGTGCCCTGCTTGTGACCAGGGAAGCCCATACGGCTCTGGTCAAAAGTAGTGCACTATGTAGGGAATAGGTGGCCATTTGGGATGCTGTCTGGTTCTGCTGAGGCAGCAGCATGAGAGGATGACCCCATTGTAATTCTAACAGCAACAAGCTTGGTGATAGACCCCATTGTAATTCTAACAGCAACAAGCTGGGTGATAAAGTACCACTAGGAAGGCTATCTGGGACAGGTAGTTAGACACATACAACACTGCTGGAGGAATAGTACAGTACAGAAAACTTAAGTCTGAGAAAATCTTGTTAGACACAGACACGATTGCTGGAGGTGTCTTTCCACCCACTACAGCGATTCCACCCTAAATATAGTCGGCCTACTACATTTCAAACATTAGCAATCAGGACATGGCTAGGATGGAGCCATGTTAAGACATGGCTAGGTTGGAGCCATGTTAAGACATGGCTAGGTTGGAGCCATGTTAAGACATGGCTAGGTTGGAGCCATGTTAAGACATGGCTAGGTTGGAGCCATGTTAAGACATGGCTAGGTTGGAGCCATGTTAAGACATGGCTAGGTTGGAGCCATGTTAAGACATGGCTAGGTTGGAGCCATGTTAAGACATGGCTAGGTTGGAGCCATGTTAAGACATGGCTAGGTTGGAGCCATGTTAAGACATGGCTAGGTTGGAGCCATGTTAAGACATGGCTAGGATGGAGCCATGTTAAGACATGGCTAGGATGGAGCCATGTTAAGACATGGCTAGGATGGAGCCATGTTAAGACATGGCTAGGATGGAGCCATGTTAAGACATGGCTAGGATGGAGCCATGTTAAGACATGGCTAGGTTGGAGCCATGTTAAGACATGGCTAGGTTGGAGCCATGTTAAGACATGGCTAGGTTGGAGCCATGTTAAGACATGGCTAGGTTGGAGCCATGTTAAGACATGGCTAGGTTGGAGCCATGTTAAGACATGGCTAGGTTGGAGCCATGTTAAGACATGGCTAGGTTGGAGCCATGTTAAGACATGGCTAGGTTGGAGCCATGTTAAGACATGGCTAGGTTGGAGCCATGTTAAGACATGGCTAGGATGGAGCCATGTTAAGACATGGCTAGGATGGAGCCATGTTAAGACATGGCTAGGTTGGAGCCATGTTAAGACATGGCTAGGTTGGAGCCATGTTAAGACATGGCTAGGTTGGAGCCATGTTAAGACATGGCTAGGTTGGAGCCATGTTAAGACATGGCTAGGTTGGAGCCATGTTAAGACATGGCTAGGTTGGAGCCATGTTAAGACATGGCTAGGTTGGAGCCATGTTAAGACATGGCTAGGTTGGAGCCATGTTAAGACATGGCTAGGTTGGAGCCATGTTAAGACATGGCTAGGTTGGAGCCATGTTAAGACATGGCTAGGTTGGAGCCATGTTAAGACATGGCTAGGTTGTATCCATGTTAAGACTGGGTCCATGTTAGCCAACATGTATGCTGGTGTTGCCACCATAGAGGTGTTTTGACACTGCAGAGGAATGCTACAAGGCCGACCGCAGAGGTGTCACCTTTCATGTAAACAGAGTACGTCAGTCTATACTCAGACTAGGGAGACCACGGAGCTGGCCACGGAGCAGGCCACGGAGCTGGCCACGGAGCGGGCCACGGAGCTGGCCACGGAACGGGCCACGGAGCTGGCCACGGAGCAGGCCACGGAGCTGACCACGGAGCAGGCCACGGAGCTGGCCACGGAGCTGGCCACGGAGCTGGCCACGGAGCTGGCCACGGAGCAGGCCACGCAGCAGGCCACGGAGCTGACCACGGAGCTGGTCACGGAGCTGGCCACGGAGCAGGCCACGGAGCTGGCCACGGAGCTGGTCACGGAGCTGGTCACGGAGCTGGCCACGGAGCTGGCCACGGAGCTGGTCACGGAGCTGGCCACGGAGCTGGCCACGGAGCTGGCCACGGAGCTGGCCACGGAGCTGGCCACGGAGCTGGTCACGGAGCTGGCCACGGAGCTGGCCACGGAGCAGGCCACGGAGCAGGCCACGGAGCTGGTCACGGAGCTGGCCACGGAGCAGGCCACGGAGCTGGCCACGGAGCAGGCCACGGAGCAGGCCACGGAGCTGGCCACGGAGCAGGCCACGGAGCAGGCCACGGAGCAGGCCACGGAGCTGGCCACGGAGCTGGCCACGGAGCTGGCCACGGAGCTGGCCACGGAGCTGGCCACGGAGCTGCAGAAATACATTTTCACATACAGAGGTGTTTATGTACATCACATCATGCCACACTCACAGCGGATCAAGCCACCAATTAGGGCCTGAACATACTGCATGCTGGCTAATATAAGAGAACGTGACAAATAATCATTAAGTATTATGTAATACTATCAGAGGATATAAATATGCATCTACAGAAGGAAAAAGTTGAAGTGTACATTAGAGGTGAAGTAGCGTAGATGATCTGTAAGGTATTAACACTGTACATAAATACACGATGACCAGCCACATGGTGAATACAGCAGCTGGATGAATGACTGAGACATACTCCTGAACAGTCTTTAGCCAATAGAGGAATACAACAAGCATGACGACCCTCCCACTCTGTCTGCCGTGGCGAATGAGACATGTTCTGCCGTATTCTTTCTCTTTGCTCTTGTTTTCCTTATTAGGATGTCGGTGGGTGGAGCCGGGAGGGACATGGGACACACCTGGGCCCAGGTGTTATTGGGTGTTATTGACAGAAACACATGACATACTGTACATGTGTAGACGGTTATGTTCAAGATAAGTAGTCTACAATCAATGTGAAAGTGTTGGGCATGCTTAGTCCATAATAATGTAAACTAATGTACATTTACATTTAACATTTAAGTCATTTAGCAGACGCTCTTATCCAGAGCGACTTACAAATTGGTGCAAAGAGGTGGGGTTTCAGGTGTCTCCGGAAGGTGGTGATTGACTCCGCTGTCCTGGCGTCGTGAGGGAGCTTGTTCCACCATTGGGGTGCCAGAGCAGCGAACAGTTTTGACTGGGCTGAGCGGGAACTGTGCTTCCTCAGAGGTAGGGAGGCGAGCAGGCCAGAGGTGGATGAACGCAGTGCCCTTGTTTGGGTGTAGGGCCTGATCAGAGCCTGAAGGTACGGAGGTGCCGTTCCCCTCACAGCTCCGTAGGCAAGCACCATGGACTTGTAGCGGATGCGAGCTTCAACTGGAAGCCAGTGGAGAGAGTGGAGGAGCGGGGTGACGTGAGAGAACTTGGGAAGGTTGAACACCAGACGGGCTGCGGCGTTCTGGATGAGTTGTAGGGGTTTAATGGCACAGGCAGGGAGCCCAGCCAACAGCGAGTTGCAGTAATCCAGACGCGAGATGACAAGTGCCTGGATTAGGACCTGCGCCGCTTCCTGTGTGAGGCAGGGTCGTACTCTGCGAATGTTGTAGAGCATGAACCTACAGGATCGGGTCACCGCCTTGATGTTAGTGGTGTTAGTATGTGAACATGCTAAGTGTCAGAGGAGTAATTTAAAATTGTACTGTATTTAACTAATGTACAGAGTTTGGGAAACCCTGGCAGGACAGAGTTTGGGAAACCCTGGTCTAGGGCCCTCAAATTCAACCTCGAAGCCAGTTCCACAGAATTTTTTCATTGTTCCCCTCTAATTAGGGACTGAATTAGACCTGGGACACAAGGTGTATGCAATTAATTATTAGTTTGGACAGAATACCAGCAGGCTCAGAGTTGAATACCCTTGCTGTAGGGGCTAGGGTGGCTCCAGACCTCCAGGGTCTAGGTTGAATACCCCTGCTGTAGGGGATACATTGTAAATCTTGTTGTATATGTTTTTCCATTTGATAGTACTATAGACTTAGATGGATAGAGATGTTCCTACTTTGTTTTGAGAACTTGACATGACTTCCGCGTTGTCCGTGCTGCTTGTTGCTACTTGGCTACCTGCCAAACGTTTTTTTTATTTTTAATAATAACAATTTAATAAAAACTCTGCATTTTAACAAATTGACTTTTTTCATTCAACTTTTTCAGCCCGGACGCTTTATCTGGACATGGTTCTACAGGAGTTCCACTGGCCGAAAAAGCCAAGTAGTAACATTAACAGTATGCCGTCTAATTGCAGTCACTGTTCTCATAATATGCAATCATTAATCTTGGCCATGTTCTGTTATAATCTCCACCTGGCACAGCCAGAAGAGGACTGGCCACCCCTCATAGCCTGGTTCCTCTCTAGGTTTCTTCCTAGGTTTTGGCCTTTCTAGGGAGTTTTTCCCCTAGCCACCGTGCTTCTACAACTGCATTGCTTGCTGTTTTGGGGGGTTTTAGGCTGGGTTTTCTGTACAAGCACTTTGAGATATCAGCTGATGTAAGAAGGGCTATTATAAATACATTTTGATTTAGATTTGATTTGATTAGACAAGGGCAATATAAGTGTAGGAAAGGATGCAACGGTCTCTTGTCCAGTAGGATTCTCTGGCCGGTTCCCCTCTCTCCACTGGGATTCTCTGCCTCTTAGGGGGGCTGAGTCACTGGCTTACTAGTGATCTTCCATGCCTTCCCTAGGAGGGGTGCGTCACTTGAGTGGGTTGAGTCACTGACGTGATCTTCCTGTCCAGTCTTGCGCCCCCCTCGGATTCGTGCCGTGGGCTATATTCAGCCTTGTCTCAGGGTAGTAAGTTGGTGATCTGTTGATATTCCTCAACTAATGTGGGAATTGTGCTTTGACAAAGTGCGTGGGGTTATATCCTGCCAGGTTGGCCCTGTCCAGGAGTATTGTAGCGGCCACAGTGTCCCCTGACCCCCCCCCCCCATCTCAGCCTCCAATATCTATGCTGCAATAGTCAGCGGGCTAGGGTCAGTATGTTACATCTGGTGTAATTCTCCTGTCTTATCTGGTGTCCTGTGTGAATTTAAGTATGCTCCCTCTAATTCTCTCTCTCTTCCCTCCAGGGGGACCTGAGCCTTAGGACCATGCCTCAGGACTACCTGGCCTGATGACTCCTTGCTGTCCCCAGTCCACCTGGTTGTGCTGCTGCTCCAGTTTCAACTGTTCTGCCTGCAGCTATGGAACCCTGACCTGTTCACCGGATGTGCTACCTTGTCCCGGACCTGCGTGTTTTGTCTCTCCCTCTCTTGACTATTAAAAGCCAACTGACATTTACTCCTAAGGTGCTGACCTGTTGCACCCTCTACAACCACTTATTATTAGTTTACCCTGCTGGTCATCTATGAACATTTGCACGTCTCGATAATGGTGCCGTTTTAACCAATTGTGCAACTGTGTGTATGTTTTTGTGTGTAATTTGTCATTTATTTTGTACATACTTTTTCTGCCAGCGGCTCTTCTAATCGATAAGAGCTTCTAAATATCAGGAGATTGATTACTCACCTAGTACTGGACGAAGATTTTTTATTTAACGAATCGGACGCAAAGGATTTACTTCAGACACCTGACAAGGACCTCATCCCTGTGATTCGTATGAGAAAGGGAGATATCAGGGACGTAGGTTTGGGGTGCCTTGTAAGGATCCGATGGCGAGTGGGCAATCTTCCTCTACCATCAGTCCTATTAGCCAATGTACAATCATTGGATAATAAAATAGATTAACTACGATCACGAATATTCTACCTATGGGACATTTAAAAACTGTGATATCTTATGTTTCATGGAGCTGTGAAAATTAAAGCAGGAAGCACCAGTGACTCGGCCCATAAAAAAATTGTCAGATGAAGCAGATGCTAAATTACAGGACTGTTTTGCTAGCACAGACTGGAATATGTTACGTGATTCTTACGATGGCATTGAGGAGTACACCACATCAGTCACATAAGTGCATTGATGATGTCGTCCCCACAGTGACCATACGTACATACCCCAACCAGAAGTCATGGATTACAGGCAACATCCACACTGAGCTAAAGGGTTGACACTTTCAAGGAGTGGGACTCTAACCCGGACACTTATAAGAAATCCCGCTATGCTCTCCGATGAACCATCAAACAGGCAAAGCATCAGTACAGGACTAAGATGAAATTGTACTACACCGATGCTCGTCGGATGTGGCAGGGCTTGCAAACTATTACAGACTACAAAGGGAAGCCCAGCCGCGAGCTGCCCAGTGACAAGAGCCTACCAGACGAGCTAATCTAGTGCTATGCGAGGCAAGCAACACTGAAGCATGCATGAGAGCATCAGCTGTTCTGGATGACTGTGTGATCACGCTCTCAGTAGCCGATGTGAGTAAGACCTTTAAACAGACGGATTACCAGGACGTGTACGCCGAGCATGCACTGACCAACTGGCAAGTGTCTTCACTGACATTTTCAGCCAGTCACTGACTGTCTATTTATACCAACATGTTTCAAGCAGACCACCATATTCCCTGTGCCCAAGAACACTAAGGTAACCTGCCTAAATGACTACTGACCCGTAGCACTCACGTCTGTAGCCATTAAGTGCTTTGAAAGGCTGGTCATGGCTCACATCAACACCATTATCCCAGAAACCCTAGACCCACTCCAATTTGCATACCACCCTAACAGATCCACAGATGATGTAATCTCAGTTGCGCTCCACACTGCCCTTTCCCACCTGGACAAAAGGAACACCTATGTGAGAATGTTATTCATTGACTACACCTCAGTGTTCAACACCATAGTGCCCTCAAAGCTCATTACTAAGCTAAGGACCCTGGGACTAAACACCTCCCTCTGCAACTGGATCCTGTAATTCCTGACAGGCCACCCCTAGGTGGTAAATGTAGGTAACATCACATCTGCCACGCTGATCCTCAACACGGGGGCCCCTCATGGGGGCGTGCTCAGTCCCCTCCTGCACTCCCTGTTCACTCATAACTGCATGGCCA
Organism: Salmo trutta; assembly: GCF_901001165.1. Taxonomy (NCBI): domain Eukaryota; kingdom Metazoa; phylum Chordata; class Actinopteri; order Salmoniformes; family Salmonidae; genus Salmo; species Salmo trutta. The sequence continues at coordinate 96,592 of NW_021822791.1, read as the reverse complement.
GGCACAACTCCAACACCATCATTAAGTTTGCAGACGACACAGAGGTAGTCCTGATCACCGACAACGATGAGAAAGCTTATAGGGAGGATGTGAGACCTGGCCGTCTGGTGCCAGGACAACAACCTCTCCCTCAATGTGATCAAGACAAAGGAGATGATTGTGGATGACAGGAAAAGGAGAAGGACCAAGCATGCCCCATTCTCATCGACGGGGCTGTAGTGGAGCAGGTTGTCAGCGGCGGTCTGCAGCCCAGAGTCTTCAGCGGCGGCCGCGCCTCTGGGGGGGGGGGGGGTACTGTCACGCTCTGACCTAAGAGAGCTGTTTTTTCTCTGTTTAGTTAGGTCAGGGTGTGATACGGGTGGGTATTCTATGTTTTTTGTTTCTATGTTTAGTTCTTGTTTTTCTATGTTGGAGTTTTGTGATGATCTCCAATTAGAGGCAGCTGGTTCGCGTTGTCTCTAATTGGAGATCATATTTAAGTTGGGGTTTTTTCTGTTGTGTTTTGTGGGTAGTTGTTTTCCGTTTTGTTGTCTGTTGCCTGACGGAACTGTTTGCTGTCATTTTGTTTCTTTGTAAAAGTGTTTAGCTTTCATTAACGGGGAGGTGGGACCCACCCAGGGTCACACTATTCAACAGCCAGTGAAAAGAGAGCCACATTTAAAACCACAAAATGTCATAATTCAAAGTTCTCAAACAAAGGACTACTTTACACCATTTTAAAGGTACACGTCTCCTTAATGTAACCACATTGTCCGATTTCAAAAAGGCTTTATGGCAAAAGCATAAAGTTAGATTATGTTAGGACAGTTCCAACACAAGAAAAAGCACACAGCCATTTTCCTAGCAAGGACAGGCGTCACAAAAACCAGAAAACCAGCTAAAATTATGCACTAATCTTTGACGATCTTCATCAGATGACACTCCTAGGACATCATGTTACACAATATATGCATTTTTTGTTCGATCAAGTTCATATTTATATCCATAAACCCCATTTTACATTGCCGCGTGATGTTCAGAAAATATTTTGCCTCCAATACTGCCGGTGAATCAACACAACAATTTACAAAACTACTCGTCATCAACGTTGATAAAATATTAAACTGTCATTCAAAGAATTATAGTTGAACATCTCCTTTATGCTAACACTGTGACAGATTTAAAAAAAGCTTCAAGAGGAAAGCACACTTTGCAATAATCTGAGTACTGCGCTCAGAAAAATACACTAGGCAATACAGATAGCCGCCATTTTGGAGTCATCTAAAATATTAAAAAGCATTAGAAATATTCACTTACTTTTGATGATCTTCATCAGAAGGCACTTCCAGGAATCCCAGGTCCACAATAAATGTTGCTTTGTTCGATAAAGTCCATAATTTAGGTCCAAATAGCTCCTTGTTGTTAGCGCGTTCAGTTAGCTACTCCAAGTGTAGGAAGCGCGCGGAAAATGTCACGATGAAAAGTAAAAAAAGTTATATTTTCGTTCGTTAAACATGTCAAACGTTGTAAAGCATCAATCTTTAAGGCCTTTATCACTTAGAACTTCAATAATATTCCAACCGGACGATACCATTGTCTTGAAAAATGTTTTGGAACACAGCTACCTCTCACGTGAAGCCACGCCAATAAACCGATGTCCTTCCCTGGGTCACCAACTTCCCCACCTTCTTGTTCGCTCTCTGTTCATCATAGACGCCTCAAACAACTTTCTAAAGACTGTTGACATCTAGTGGAAGCCTTAGGACGTGCAAAATGAACCATAAGTCACTGTGTGTTCAATAGGCAATAACTTGAAAGGACTACAAGCACCAGATTTCTCACTTCCTGGTTAGATTTTTCTCAGGTTTTTGCCTGCCATATGAGTTCTGTTATACTCACAGACATCATTCAAACAATTTTAGAAACTTCAGAGTGTTTTCTATCCAAATCTACTAATAATATGCATATAGTTCCTGGGCCCGAGTAGAAGGCCGTTTAATTTGGGTACGTTTTTCATCCGGCCGTGAAAATACTGCCCACTACCCTATAGAGGTTAAAGAATAATCATGAGCACTCAACACGCCGCGCCTTGGTCCCCTCTATACGATGCACGTTACAAGCAGCGGGGTGTAGATAAACCCACCGAAATCAACTAACTGAACACAGGTGTGAAAAAACAGACAGACACAAACGAAAAGGAAAATGGGATCAGTGGCAACTAGTAGGCCGGTGACGACGACCGCCGAGCACTGCCCGAACAGGGAGAGGGGCCACCTTCGGTGGAAGTCGTGACACCCATATAATAAAATAATCTTAATCATAAAATGATCTGTAAGGTACCTCAGTCGAGCAGTGAATTTCAAACACAGATGAAAGCACAGGGGAGGTTTTCCAAAGCCTCACAACGAGAGGATGGATAAATGGTGGATAAAAAAAAAATGACATTGAATATCCCTTTGAGAATGGTGAAATTACACTTTGGATGGTGTATCAATACACACAGTCACAATAAAATACACAGGCGTCCTTCCTAACTCAGATGCCGGAGAGGAAGGAAACCACTCAGAGATTTCACCATGAGGCCAATGGTGACTTTAAAACAGTTAGAGTTTAATGGCTGTGATAGAAGAAAACTGAGAATAGATCAACATTGTAGTTACTCCACAATGCTAAGCTAAATGAGACAGTGAAAAGGAGGAAGCCGTGGACAGAATAAAAAATATTCCAAAACATGCATCCTGTTTGCAACAAGGCACTAAAGTAATACTGCAAAAAATGTTGCAAAGCAATTCACTTTTGTCCTCAATACAAAGGGTTTTGATTGGGGCAAATCCAATACAACACATTACTGAGTACCACTCTTCATATTTCCAAGCATAGTGGTGGCTGCATCATGTTATGGGTATGCTTGTCATCGTTAGGGGAGGAAAGGGAGTTAAGGGCGTTTTATATTTTTTTAACTAAACACAGTCAATATCAAAGAGGAAAACCTGGTTAAATCTGCTTTTCACCAGACACTGGGAGATGAATTTACCTTTCAGCAGGACAATAACCAAAAACACAAGGCCAAATCTACACTGGAGTTGCATACCAATAAGACAGGGAATGTTCCTGAGTGGCCGAGTTGCATTTACGATTTATATCGACGGCAAGACCTGAAAATGGTTGTCTAGCAATGATCAACCACCAATTTGATAGAGCTTGAAGAATTTTGAAAACAATAAATGGCCATATATTGCACAATCCAGGTGTGGAAAGCTCTTAGAGACTAACCCAAGAAGACTCTCAGCTGTACTGACTCTTAGAAACTTACCCAAGAAGACTCCCAGCTGTAATCACTCTTAGAGACTTACCCAGAAAGACGCACAGCTGTAATCGCTGCAAAATGGTGCTTTACAAAGTATTGACTCAGGTGTGTGAATACTTATGTAAATAGACAATCTGGACCCTTTCTTTCTAAAATGATCTATTACTAGCCTGTTCAACCTCTCTTTCGTGTCGTCTGAGATTCCCAAAGATTGGAAAGCAGCTGCGGTCATCCCCCTCTTCAAAGGGGGGGGGACACTCTTGACCCAAACAGCTACAGACCTATATCTATCCTACTCTGCCTTTCTAAGGTCTTCGAAAGCCAAGTCAACAAACAGATTAACGACCATTTCGAATCCCACCGCACCTTCTCCGCTATGCAATCTGGTTTCAGAGCTGGCCATGGGTGCACCTCAGCCACGCTCAAGGTCCTAAACGATATCGTAACCGCCATCGATAAGAAACAATACTGTGCTGCCGTATTCATTGACCTGGCCAAGGCTTTCGACTCAGTCAATCACCACATCCTCATTGGCAGACTCAATAGCCTTGGATACTCAAATGATTGCCTCGCTTGGTTCACCAACTACTTCTCTGATAGAGTTCAATGTGTCAAATCGGATGGCCTGTTGTCCGGGCCTCTGGCAGTCTCTATGGGGGTGCCACAGGGTTCAATTCTTGGACCAACTCTTTTCTCTGTATACATCAATGATGCTGCTCTTGCTGCTGGTGAGTCTCTGATCCACCTCTACGCAGACGACACCATTCTGTATACTTCTGGCCCTACTTTGGACACTGTGTTAACAACCCTCCAGACGAGCTTCAATGCCATACAACTCTCCTTTCGTGGCCTCCAACTGCTCTTAAATACAAGTAAAACTAAATGCATGCTCTTCAACTGATCGCTCCCTGCACCTGCCCGCCCACCCAGCATCACTACTCTGGACGGTTCTGACTTAGAATATGTGGACAACTACAAATACCTAGGTGTCTGGTTAGACTGTAAACTCTCCTTCAAGACTCACATCAAACATCTCCAATCCAAAGTTAAATCTAGAATTGGCTTCCTATTTCGCAACAAAGCATCCTTCACTCATGCTGCCAAACATACCCTCGTAAAACTGACCATCCTACCGATCCTCGACTTCGGCGTTGTCATTTACAAGACAGCCTCCAATACCCTATTCAATAAACTGGATGCAGTCTATCACAGTGCCATCCGTTTTGTCACCAAAGCCCCATATACTACCCACCACTGCGATCTGTACGCTCTTGTTGGCTGGCCCTCGCTTCATACTCGTCGCCAAACCCACTGGCTCCAGGTCATCTACAAGACCTTGCTAGGTAAAGTTCCCCCTTATCTCAGCTCGCTGGACACCATAGCAGCACCCACATGTAGCACGCAGCAGGTATATCTCTCTGGTCACCCCCAAAGCCAATTCCTCCTTCGGCCGCCTCGCCTTCCAGTTCTCTGCTGCCAGTGACTGGAACGAACTACAAAAATCTGTAAAACTGGAAACACTTATCTCCCTCACTAGCTTTAAGCACCAGCTGTCAGAGCAGCTCACAGATCACTGCACCTGTACATAGCCCATCTATAATTTAGCCCAAACAACTACCTCTTGCCCCACTGTATTTATTTATTTATTTTATCTTGCTCCTTTGCACACCATTATTTCTATTTCTACTTTGCACTTTCTTCTACTACAAATCTACCATTCCAGTGTTTTACTTGCTATATTGTATTTACTTTGCCACCATGGCCTTTTTGCCTTTTCCTCCCTTATCTCACCTCATTTGCTCACATTGTATATAGACTTATTTTTCTACTGTATTATTGACTGTATGTTTGTTTTACTCCATGTGTAACTGCTTTGCTTTATCTTGGCCAGGTCGCAATTGTAAATGAGAACTTGTTCTCAACTTGCCTACCTGGTTAAATAAAGGTGAAATAAAAATAAATAAAATATATTTTTTTAAATCAGATATCTGTTAATCTTCAGAAAGAGGAACAAAGACAACCTCTGTTGGCTGCCTTGTGTTACTACATCACACATCACCACTATTCAGAGATGCTCATCTCTCTCACACACACACACACACACACACACACACACACACACACACACACACACACACACACACACACACACACACACACACACACACACACACACACACACACACACACACACACACACACACACACACACACACACACACACACACACACACATGATAAATGATAAATGATAAATAACCCCATTAAGACCAAAACCTTTAGCAGTGAATTGAGGAATGAAAAAATAAGTCCAGGAATTATAAATACGATCCTGGATGAAGACATGTCAAACCCAGCCCAGTGTAAAATATATTGCATCATAAATTCTTAGGGTTAGTATGTTTTCATTTGGAGTCGTTCCTCTACTATACATCTGTAGACCTGAGTTTACTGTTGCGAGAATCAGTCTGTACTGTACTATGGTGGCAAGTAGGAGTGAATCAATTAGTCTGTACTATACTATGGTGGCAAGTAGGAGTGAATCAATTAGTCTGTACTGTATTATGGTGGCAAGTAGGATGGAATCAGGTAGTCTGTACTGTATTATGGTGGCAAGTAGGATGGAATCAGTTAGTCTGTACTGTATTATGGTGGCAAGTAGGATGGAATCAGTTAGTCTGTACTGTAATATGGTGGCAAGTAGTATGGAATCAGTTAGTCTGTACTGTACTATGGTGGCAAGTAGGACAGAATCAGTTAGTCTGTACTGTACTATGGTGGCAAGTAGGATGGAATCAGTTAGTCTGTACTGTATTATGGTGGCAAGTAGTATGGAATCAGTTAGTCTGTACTGTACTATGGTGGCAAGTAGGATGGAATCAGTTAGTCTGTACTATGGTGGCAAGTAGGATGGAATCAGTTAGTCTGTACTGTATTATGGTGGCAAATAGGATGGAATCAGTTAGTCTGTACTGTATTATGGTGGCAAGTAGGATGGAATCAGTTAGTCTGTACTGTACTATGGTGGCAAGTAGGATGGAATCAGTTAGTCTGTACTGTACTATGGTGGCAAGTAGGATGGAATCAGGTAGTCTGTACTGCACTATGGTGGCAAGTAGAAGTTAATCAATTTGTCTGTACTGTATTATGGTGGCAAGTAGGATGGAATCAGTTAGTCTGTACTGTACTATGGTGGCAAGTAGGATGGAATCAGTTAGTCTGTACTGCACTATGGTGGCAAGTAGGATGGAATCAGGTAGTCTGTACTGTATTATGGTGGCAAGTAGGATGGAATCAGGTAGTCTGTACTATGGTGGCAAGTAGGATGGAATCAGACACTGTACTGTACTATGGTGGAAAGTAGGAGTGAATCAGTTAGTCTGTACTGTACTATGGTGGCAAGTAGGATAGAATCAGTTAGTCTGTACTATAGTGGCAAGTAGGATGGAATCAGTTAGTCTGTACTATGGTGGCAAGTAGTATGGAATCAGTTAGTCTGTACTGTACTATGGTGGCAAGTAGGATGGAATCAGTTAGTCTGTTCTATGGTGGCAAGTAGTATGGAATCAGTTAGTCTGTACTGTACTATGGTGGCATTTAGGATGGAATCAGTTAGTCTGTACTATGGTGGCAAGTAGGATAGAATCAGTTAGTCTGTACTGTACTATGGTGGCAAGTAGGATGGAATCAGTTAGTCTGTACTATGGTGGCAAGTAGGATGGAATCAGTTAGTCTGTACTGTACTATGGTGGCAAGTAGGATGGAATCCTTCAGTCTGTACTATGGGGGCAAGTAGGATGGAATCAGTTAGTCTGTACTATACTATGGTGGCAAGTAGGATGGAATCAGTTAGTCTGTACTGTACTATGGTGGCAAGTAGGATGGAATCAGTTAGTCTGTACTGTACTATGGTGGCAAGTAGGATGGAATCAGTTAGTCTGTACTATGGTGGCAAGTAGGATGGAATCAGTTAGTCTGTACTGTACTATGGTGGCAAGTAGGATGGAATCCTTCAGTCTGTACTATGGGGGCAAGTAGGATGGAATCAGTTAGTCTGTACTATACTATGGTGGCAAGTAGGATGGAATCAGTTAGTCTGTACTGTACTATGGTGGCAAGTAGGATGGAATCAGTTAGTCTGTACTGTACTATGGTGGCAAGTAGGATGGAATCAGTTAGTCTGTACTATGGTGGCAAGTAGGATGGAATCAGTTAGTCTGTACTGTACTATGGTGGCAAGTAGGACAGAATCAGTTAGTCTGTACTATGGTGGCAAGTAGTATGGAATCAGTTAGTCTGTACTGTACTATGGTGGCAAGTAGGACGGAATCAGTTAGTCTGTACTGTACTATGGTGGCAAGTAGGACGGAATCAGTTAGTCTGTACTGTATTATGGTGGCAAGTAGGATGGAATCAGTTAGTCTGTGCTGTACTATGGTGGCAAGTAGGATGGAATCAGTTAGTCTGTACTGTATTATGGTGGCAAGTAGAATGGAATCAGTTAGTCTGTACTGTATTATGGTGGCAAGTAGGATGGAATCAGTTAGTCTGTACTGTATTATGGTGGCAAGTAGGATGGAATCAGTTAGTCTGTACTATGGTGGCAAGTAGAGGTGAATAAGTTAGTCTGTACTATGGTGGCAAGTAGAATGGAATCAGTTAGTCTGTACTATATTATGGTGGCAAGTAGGATGGAATCAGTTAGTCTGTACTGTATTATGGTGGCAAGTAGGATGGAATCAGTTAGTCTGTACTATGGTGGCAAGTAGAGGTGAATACGTTAGTCTGTACTGTACTATGGTGGCAAGTAGGATGGAATCAGTTAGACGGTACTATGGTGGCAAGTAGGAAAAAATCAGTTAGGCTGTACTATGTAGTCAAGTAGTAGTGTGTGTGATTCAAATAAAAAAAATGTTAATGTCCTAAGAGAGGCAATTAATTTTGCAGCAGTCATTAAACATACTATTTTTTTTTAAATAACAGCAAATAGGAAAGGATATTTTCAAGTAAGGAGGCTGTGAAATGTCAAAAAGATCTACATATTAAAGTAAAGGGTACAAGTGCAATTAGTCAAACATTTTGTTAAATTGCAGAATTGCATTTAGTATAAAAGAGTAATTTGCCCAATTTTGTTTTTTACCCTTAGGTAGACTGTACCTGCAGCCAAAGTGGAGGGGCTGGAATTCAGGGGTTAAGTAAGTGGGGAGAGTCAAACGGTATTGTGTTGTTAGTGTGTGTCTGTGTGTGTTTTATCATGCAAAACACAACCACAAAACACAAGGAGTACGGGAGAGTAGTGTAATTTGAGCCATTTTTAACATTCAGCATCACTCCAAGCATTCTTTCTAACAAAGATGTCTACATATATTTCAGGATGTTGTGTATCCCTGGAAACAATCAGAATTCATGTAAACATACGTTTTGAAAACATAGCCTGTCCATAAAAAATGTGTTCTCTTGGCACAACTTACCCCAGTATTAGGTCAATTGATATTAGGTAAATTGGTATTAGGTAAATTAATATTAGGTAAATTGGTATTAGACAAATTGGTATCAGGTAAATTGGTATTAGGTAAATTGAGCCACAGGACAGGGTAAATTAAGCTGTCTACAAGTTTCTGTACTGAATGAAATATTACCACTACCTTTTTAAGTCCCAAACACAATCACTTTGTCTTTTAATCGTTTTAAGAATATTTTAACACAAGCTTATCGCCTAACACACACATTGTTATTTTTTTAAATACTTTTAACATGACAGGGACTGGGCTACCTCATATCCCAGCGATAACGCCTTGCAAAACACTTCAATTTGCTCAACTTGCTATTGGCCTCAGAACCTCATATTTAAGCTTATAGAGATCCCAACTGACGTATAGAACAATCTTAAAAGTATCTACATTGGTTTAGATACAAGCATCATGAAACACAATAAATGCATTTGATTTTGTGAAAATCTGTATTTTGGACCTAACTTACTTTTCCCATGTGATTTATTCCTTCACAGACTCCATGAAATGATGACCGCTTCCTAAATATGTTGTATATGGTTTCTTAGAAACAAGGGTTCCTCAACATACCCCCTTGGCTCAACTTACCCCACTTTCCCTTATACCAGGGGGGGTACAAGTGCTCTAGCACATCTGTTGGCTGTCACGCAATTACTCTTTTTCCTTGTGTTACAGCATCAAAAAAGGTCATATATAATTATATGAATGGTTACTCTGTAGAACATCCCCTTTTGCCAATGGCTACCCAGTTAAAGTACCGTAAATTCCGGACTGTAAGCCGCAACTTTTTTACCACGCTTTGAACCTCGCGGCTTAAATAATGACTTGGCTAATATATGGATTTTTCCCGCTTTCAATTTTTTTTCTCCAAAAAAACACATTCTGTGACGTGCTCAGTTTTTTGCCGGCATGAAGCTTTCATTAGACCAATGAAATTGCCGAATGGGCTAAGGTCAAACAACTTTTTTGTTTACTGTTTAGATTAAATCGAGCGCTCTCAAACTTCCCATCATTCTGATTACGGTAGTCATTTTGTCACCCTCATCATGGCAAAGACACGGAGAAATGCATATGATGCAGCTTTCAAGTTGAAGGCGATTGATCTGGCTGTTGGAAAAGGAAATAGAGCTGCTGCACGGGAGCTTGGTCTTAATGAGTCGATGATAGGACGTTGGAAACAGCAGCGTGAAGAATTGACTCAGTGCAAAAAGACAACTAAAGCTTACTACTAATTTTTTTTTGTTAAAAGCCGTGTTTCGTTAAAGCCTGTGTAAAGTTCATTTGTTTCAATGTACCGGTAGGCACCTGCGGCTTATAGACATGTGCGGCTTATTTATGTTCAAAATAAATAAAAAAATTCAATTCAGTGGGTGCGGCTTATATTCAGGTGTGCTTAATAGTCCGGAAATTACGGTAAACATGCTCCACTGGTAAATGAAAAGAAGCTGATATGAACACGTCTACATGGAGCCTGTATTCAAGTGTCTCAGAGCAGGAGTGCTGATCTAGGATCAGGTGTCCCCCCTGTTCATATAATCACAATTTATTATGATATATATATATAAAAAGGAAAGAACTGTATCCTAGATCACCAACATGGCAGATCGGATCAATCAGGTTATGCACTGGGACCAAACACAGAGCCTGGCAATCAACTTGATTTGGATACTACGCCAGGGATATGATTAGAGTATGTATGTTACAGAGGACACAGGTGTTAAAAAGAGAAAATTGTCATCTTTGCGGTGGCTAGCTAGCAGTTACGACTTATGCCATAACAGGTTCAAGTTCAAGTTTTAAATATAGTTTCAGAACTATATTTCTTCACAGGTTTGTGTTGTTTCTGAAGCATGTGTTACTGAGAAATGGTTATCGTCGGTGTGGATAGCTAGCGGTTACGACTTATGCCAATTATCATGACATTTGCCTGCCAACAAAAAAAGAATTCATGGATTTGTGTCCTTCCTGAGGGGAACATATCAAACGGCAGGGTTTTCAGCAGGCCTAGTGTTTCAGAGACTATCCGAGTGTGAAAATGTAAAATGTTATTACTTTCCAATTCTCTGAATCTGTTCTCCTGTGTCAAAATTCACCTCAGTGTTTCTCCCAATCAGTGAAATGACATGGCATTCATTTATAATGGATATGGTCCCATCCCAAAAGACACGCTATTCATTGGTGCACTACTGACCACGGCCTCGTATCACTACATAAAGGAATATGGTTCTATTTGGGACATACCCTATGCGTTTGTTTTTTTGTTTTTTGTTTTTTTTGCATCTCTTTGCTCAATCACACATAATCAACCTCCCAAAAGGTTAGGAAGAAGAAAAAAAAAACACATCTCAACCACCTGACTCTACGGCTGATAGCCACATGGTTCTTGTTGGAAAAAGTCAAGGGGTTTAGCGAATAATTGTGTGTGTGTGTGTGTGTGTGTGTGTGTGTGTGTGTGTGCGTGTGTGTGTGTGTGTGTGTGTGTGTGTGTGTGTGTGTGTGTGCGTGTGTGTGTGTGTGTGTGTGTGCGTGCGTGCGTGCGTGTGTGTGTGTGTGTCCTGGGTGTGTGTGTCCTGTGTGTGTGTGTCCTGGGTGTGTGTGTCCTGTGTGTGTGTGTGTGTGTGTGTGTGTGTGTGTGTGTGTGTGTGTGTGTGTGTGTGTGTGTGTGGGTCCTGGGTGTGCATCACAACATATTATCACAGCCAGAGACACAGAACCAATGTGGTGAGGCGTCTCTCTAATCATTATAGTAAATTACACAATCAGATCCCCACTGTTCTCCACATTGTGTGTGTGTGTGTGTGTGTGTGTGTGTGTGTGTGTGTGTGTGTGTGTGTGTGTGTGTGTGTGTGTGTGTGTGTCAGGACCCCACTGTTCTCCATGTCTCGATTGTAATAAAGTCAGACATTATAATTGTATTGCATCCTGTTTTCTTTGTCTCTCTTTACACACGGACGGCCACATTGTCACAGATGTATATTGTTTTTGAGTGGGAGATATCAAATAGCAAGATCTTCAGCAGGTGCTGTGTGCATTCCAAAAGACTTCCTATCATTGCTTATATATTTAGTATAGATATATTTGACTTTTGGTTAGACAGTAGCAGTCAAAAGTTTGGACACCTAGTCATTGCAGGGTTTCTCTTTATTTTTTACTATTTTCTACATTGTAGAATAATAGTGAAGACATCAAAACTATGAAATAACATTAATTGAATTATGTAGTAACCAAAAAAGTGTTAAACAAATCAAAATATATTTTATATTTGAGATTCTTCAAAGTAGACACCTTTTGCCTTGATGACAGCGTTTCACACTCTTGGCATTCTCTCAACCTGCTTCACCTGGAGTGCTTTTCCAACAGTATTGAAGGAGTTCCCACATGCTGTATGGTGAGCACTTGTTGACTGCTTTTCCTTCACTCTACTGTCCAACTCATCCCAAACCATGTCAATTGGGTTGAGGTTGGGTGTTCGTGGAGGCCAGGTCATCTAATGCAGCACTCCATCACTCTCCTTCTTGGTCAAATAGCCCTTACACAGCCTGGAGGTGTGTTGGGTCATTGTCCTGTTGAAAAACAAATGGATAGCACCACTAAGCTCAAACCAGGTGGGATGGCGAATCACTGCAGAAGGCTGTGGTAGCCGTGCTGGTTAAGTGTGCCTTGAATTCTAAATAAATCACTGACAGTGTCACTAGCAAAGCACCCCTACACCATCACACCTCCTCCATGCTTCACGGTGGGAACCACACATGTGGAGATCATCCGTTCACCTACTCTGCGTCTCACAAAGACATGGCGGTTGGAACCAAAAATCTCAAATTTGGACTCATCAGACCAAAGGACAGATTATCACCGGCCCAAGCAAGTCTCTTCTTCTTATTGGTGTCCTTTAGTAATGGTTTCTTTGCAGCAATTCGACCGTGAAGGCCTGATTCACACAGTCTCCTCTGAACAGTTGAGGTTGAGATGTATCTGTTACTTGAACTCTGTGAAGCATTTATTTGGGCTGCAATTTCTGAGGCTTGTAACTAATGAACTTATCCTCTGCAGCAGAGGTAACTCTGGGTCTTCCTTTCCTGTGGCGGTCCTCATGAGAGCCAGTTTCATCACAGCGCTTGATGTTTTTTGCGACTGCACTTTAAGAAACGTTCAAAGTTATTGACATTTTCCGGATTGACTGACCTTCATGTCTTAAAGTAATGGACTGTCGTTTCTCAATACTTATTTGAGCCGTTCTTGCCATAATATGGACTTGGTCTTTACCTAATATGGCTGTATACCCCTTGTCACAACACAACTGATTGGCTCAAACGCATTAAAAAGGAAAAAAAAATCCACAAATGAACTTTTAACAAGACACACCTGTTAATTGAAATGCATTCCAGGAGACTACCTCATGAAGCTGGTTGAGAGAATGCCAAGAGTGTGCAAAGCTGTCATCAAGACAAAGGGTGGCTACTTTGAAGAATCTGAAATATATTTTTTGCAGAGAAACGTTATAAATGTTTGACTGGTACTGTATATTTAGTATAGCCAATTAAATTTGAGGTTTTCAGAGAGTACATTCTTAATTTCCCTGGACACCTTTTGGCACAGCTGGTGTGTGTGTGTGTGTGTGTGTATTTTAAATATGTACCCGAATTCCTTACCACCCCACTAAATTTGTCAGTGCACTCTCGAACCCAAAACATTGTAAAGTTGCAGTAAAGGGAGAACCTCAAAGTATTGATATTTTTGATTAACCTTCTATTACAGATTCATTGTATTTGCATTACAAATAAACAACATAGTAAAAACATGATTTTTTTTTTAACCTGATTTTCAAAACATTGAATTTAAATAAATATTCTCTATTGTTCTCTGTTAAATGTTTATTGTTGATTGTATGAATCTGAAACTTTATTGATTTGAATCACTTATGCATTTAATGAATGATGTTGTTAGATGTTTAAATGATCACTTAACCTTATCTTTATTTTGTCAAAATAACAGGCGTTGTGGTGTCAAGCGTGAATCATAGAGATAAATGGAGGACTCTAGATGGATATAACTCGTTTTAGTACAGACATTGCCATTGAGGCCTTCCACCATTTTAAAAGTAGTTAACTGGGTGGGGATTCCTACGGGTTGGGAGTGATCAGCCTATGATCAGAGATTATTGCCTATGTTTTGTAAACCAAAGACGAAGATATTATCCAAAAGCCAAGACCAACATTTATACCAGGACATTGGTCCCAAGATCCAGTGAGTGGAGACCATGACAAGTTAAAAGCCCACAAGAGGGATTAAAAAAATAAAAAATTAAATCACTTTTTTTCAGCTGAAATATGATGCCCAGAGTTTACCCATGATATTGCATAAAGATTTAAGTGAATAAGTTTCAGTCAAAGTCTGATATATTTGGGCTTGAAATGGGAAATCCGAAGTTGGAACTTCTGATTTTTCCGTGTCAATGCTGTATATTTAAACGATAAAATGACGTCCAGATATAGTTTTCAGACAGTTTCTTTTCAGTTTGAATTTACTCAATTTGGAACTACCTACAATGTTTCACATGTCGAATCATTACTTAAACTCTTTACAACTTGTTTCTACTGGCTTACTGATGTCTGCGATGCCCCTCGACAGGGAGTTGTTGGGTTGATGATGAAATGATGAGTTAAAAAAAAAAAGCTAATCTGGCAAGCTTTGTGATTAGCTACTGACGTTCACGTAGCCATGGAAGCCAGTGTGTGAAGTAACCGGCCTGGCCAGGCTAACACAGCTACAGTAGTAACATATTACATACTTGTCAGGAGATTGTAGCTTCGTGGCTACCTAGCTAACATTACCTGGATAACTAGCGATGTAGCTAATGTCAAAAGTGGATGAAATGGATAGGTGAAATGTCAACACACCTAAGACACCTTGTTTCTGGAGACATTGTTATAATGCACGGCGGCGCTACAGTACAGCAGCAAGACAAGGCCTATGGGTCACTAACAACTAACTAGCTATACAAGTTTGACTAGCTAGCTAGCTAACTGTGTGGTGAAGTTAATATGAATTAAGTTTCTATATAGCTCAGTGAGTAAGTCACTCCTTTACCAGTAAGGGAGAGTGGAGTAAGTTGAGCGAAAAGGGGGTATGTTGAGGAACCCTTGTTTTTCTAAGAAACCATCAAGAAGAGGTCATCATTTAATGGAGTCTGAAGGACGAAACAACATTAAAAAAAAGTGGTAGCCAATTAGGTGAAGATTTTTCACCAAGTCAAATGAATGTATTGTGTTTCATGATGTTTGTATCTAAACCAAAGTAAGTACTTAAGATTGTTCTATACATCAGTCGGGGTCTCTATAAGTCATTATAAGAGGGCCTAAACCGAGCATGAAATTGCATCCTTGTAGCTGTGAGGGCAAGTTGAGCAAATTGTCATGTTTTCTTCCCAGGCGTAATGCAAGGAATTATCGCTGGGAAATGAGGAAACATGGGGCGGCAGGTAGACTAGTGGTTAGAGCGTTGGGA
Source organism: Salmo trutta (assembly GCF_901001165.1). Taxonomy (NCBI): domain Eukaryota; kingdom Metazoa; phylum Chordata; class Actinopteri; order Salmoniformes; family Salmonidae; genus Salmo; species Salmo trutta. Next base: position 81,292 of record NW_021822791.1, on the reverse strand, counting down.
CAGTAACCGAAAGATTGCTAGATTGAATCCCTGAGCTGACAAGGTAAAAATGGGTAATTATCCCCCTGAACAAGGCTGTCATCGTAAATAAGAATTTGTTCTTAACTGACTTGCCTAGTTCAATAAAAATAAATAAGTTAGATCCTGTCCGATGTTGCACTTCTGTGCAAACAGGCACAAAAAATGAGAATGAATATTGTACTTAGTATTTGCCTATAGTACATGTAGCCTCTCTCTGCTCTGCCTGTAGAAGTAAAACAATGGTCAGACAAATGCCTTCCTCTCCATGGCAAATGTCATCTTCAAGTTACTATAAATGAAGCTATATGTTGATCCATGATAGACAGACAAGGTGACTATTCACTAACTCTGGAACTAGAAGCACAAGCATTTTGCTACACTCGCAATAACAGCTGCTAACCATGTGTATGTGACCAATAAAATTTGATTTGTTTGTCCAGAAAAATGCAGTGTACACATTCATTTGAGTAGCATGTAAAGGTATGTCACTGTCAATCACATTGTTACTCACACAAGCCCAGAAAACAGAGAGATTATTCTCTCTCTCTCCAAAAACAGCCAATCAGATCCTAAATTGACCCCATTTTCATCAGTCCATGACAGTTTGTTTATCGATCCTTCTAAAATCCCCAGGTGAAACTGAGTAGAAGAGGTGAGGACTGTAACACTGGACAGTCATGGGCGGCTTCAGCCTGTCATCGATCTACATAGGGTGGGTAGGAACCCGACAGCACTGTCTTGACTGAATACACAGAGAGAATCCCTGCCTGATTCTGTTCTCTGGGCTAAACTGAGAACATCAAAATGGTAATGGTATGGACTGAACCCCGAGACAGACATAATGACAAATTCAACAACCTAGCTGTGTTTCGTATGTCTTCATAGGATTCCCTGGGTGATGCAGACCATGGACAGGCTGAGCCAACAGAGATATTGTTAGATTAACATAAAGTGAGATGTTGGGTGACATTGTAAAAACTAAATATCCCAAAATGGGTCCATGTTTCATTCTGTTGATAGATTTGGGCATCTGAGTAGCGCAGTGGTCTAAGGCACTGCATCTCAGCTCAAGAGGTGTCACTACAGTCCCTGGTTTGAATCCAGGCTGTATCACATCCGGCCGTCATTGGGAGTCCCATAGGGCGGCGCACAAATGGCCCAGCGTCGTCTGGGTTTGGCCGGGGTAGGATGTCATTGTAAAATAAGAATTTGTTCTTAACTGACTTGCCTAGCAAAATAAAGGTCACATTTAAAAAAAATGCCTGTTTTGACAATGTTTACACAACCAACTACAATTACAAAAAATAATAAAAATGTAAATAATTATAAAAAAAATGCCTGTTTTGACAATGTTTACACAACCAACTACAATTACAAAAAATAATAAAAATGTAAATAATTATGACATTACAGATAGGTTGTTCCAGATGTTGTTTAGTTACATTTCGAGTACAGTAGTTAGCTACCAACTACCTAACCTCTACTCTTCAGATAATGAGGTTTGCAGAAAAAAACAGCTGAATGGTAGCTAGCTAGCGTAGTTACAGGTACTCATGCTTGAAACAACTTTGGAACCAATTTTCCACAGTTGTTAATAGTGACTGGTATCTACCTGGCTAGCTTGCTGTCTAGTTTTATTGGTCCAGGGAGTAGGTTTGTTATTCTCTAGCGTTACCGATAAAACTCCAGTATTACCGCTAAACTCTGTATTCATGATCATTCAGTTCCGTTGCATAAGAAGGAGTGTTAGCTAGCTGTGTGGTGAAGTTAATATTTACATTTACGTCATTTAGCAGACGCTCTTATCCAGAGCAACTTACAAATTGGTGCATTCACCTTATGATATCCAGTGGAACAACCACTTTACAATAGTACATCTATATCTTTTTTGGGGGGGGGGGGGGGGGGGGTTAGAAGGGTTACTTTATCCTATCCTGAAAAGAGGTGGGGTTTCAGGTGTCTCCGGAAGGTGGTGATTGACTCCGCTGTCCTGGTGTCGTGAGGGAGCTTGTTCCACCATTGGGGTACCAGAGCAGCGAACAGTTTTGACTGGACTGAGCGGGAACTGTGCTTCCGCAGAGGTAGGGGGGCCAGCAGGCCAGAGGTGGATGAACGCAGTGCCCTTGTTTGGGTGTAGGGACTGATCAGAGCCTGAAGGTACGTAGGTGCCGTTCCCCTCACAGCTCCGTAGGCAAGCACCATGGTCTTGTAGCAGATTCGAGCTTCATCTGGAAGCCAGTGGAGTGTGTGGAGGAGCGGGGTGACGTGAGAGAACTTGGGAAGGTTGAACACCAGACGGCTGCGGCGTTCTGGATGAGCAACAGCGAGTTGCAGTAATCCAGATGGGAGATTACAAGTGCCTGGATTAGGACCTGTGCCGCTTCCTGTGTAAGGCAGGGTCGTACTCTGCGAATGTTGTAGAGCATGAACCTACAGGATCGGGTCACCGCCTTGATGTTAGCGGAGAATTGACAGGGTGTTGTCCAGGGTCACGCCAAGGCTCTTAGCACTCTGGGAGGAGGACACAATGGAGTTGTCAACCGTGATGGCAAGATCATGGAACGGGCAGTCCTTCCCCAGGAGGAAGAGCAGCTCTGTCTTGCCGAGGTTCAGCTTGAGGTGGTGATCCGTCATCCACACTGATATGTCTGCCAGACATGCAGAGATGCGATTTGCCACCTGGTTATCAGAAGGGGGAAAGGAGAAGATTAATTGTGTGTCGTCTGCGTAGCAATGATAGCAGAGACCATGTGAGGATATGACAGAGCCAAGTGACTTGGTGTATAGCGAGAATAGGAGAGGGCCTAGAACTGAGCCCTGGGGGACACCAGTGGTGAGAGCACGTGGTGCGGAGACAGATTCTCGCCATGCCACCTGGTAGGAGCGACCTGTCAGGTAGGACGCAATCCAAGAGTGAGCCGCACCAGAGACGCCCAACTCGGAGAGGGTGGAGAGGAGGATCTGATGGTTCACACTATCAAAGGCAGCAGATTGGTCTAGAAGGATGAGAGCAGAGGAGAGAGAGTTAGCTTTAGCAGTGCGGAGAGCCTCCGTGACACAGAGAAGAGCAGTCTCAGTTGAATGACCAGTCTTGAAACCTGACTGTTTTGGATCAAGAAGGTCATTCTGAGAGAGATAGCAAGAGAGCTGTCCAAGGACGGCACGCTCAAGAGTTTTGGAGAGAAAAGAAAGAAGGGATACTGGTCTGTAGTTGTTGACATTGGAGGGATCGAGTGTAGGTTTTTTGAGAAGGGGTGCAACTCTCGCTCTATTGAAGACGGAAGGGACGTAGCCAGGGATCAAGGATGAGTTGATGAGCGAGGTGAGGTAAGGGAGAAGGTCTGAAGTAAGTTCCTATATAGCTAGCTGGATGGTTCTCTGCCTTGTCGTAGCTACTAGCTAGCTGTGCACCGTAGCTATTAGCGAAACCACCCTGACCCTGTTCTTTTTTTCTTTCTTTTTTTTTACACACAGAGGAAGGGAGATGTTCACGCCCAATTAATCAATATTTATAAGGACTCAATTCCGCACTAGGAGAGGAATTAGGTCAAAATAGTGGCGGCACTTCCTCTTCCTTTAAAGACCATATATGTATGTGGTCTTGGGTGGTCTGAAGACCAATAGATCAAGAATCCATGGGCCCTTTCTACAATTGTTAGACAGTACATTATAGACATCTATGTTTTGGCCAAATAGATGTAAATGTTTGGGCTCTTGGAGGGTTGGAGTCCCCCTGCTGGTTATGCTTCTCAATACACTACACTTTTTCCTAAATTTTGGACCAAAATCATGGGCATTAATATGGAGTTGGTTCCCCCTTTGCTGCTATAACAGCCTCCACTCTTCTGGGAAGGCTTTCCACTAGATGTTGGAACATTGCTGCGGGGACTTGCTTCCATTCAGCCACAAGAGCATTAGTGAGGTCGGGCACTGATGTTGGGCGATTAGGCCTGACTCGCACTCTTCATCCTAAAGGTGCACAATTCATCCTAAAGGTGTTCGATGGGGTTGAGGTCAGGACTCTGTGCAGGCCAGTCAAGTTCTTACACACCAATCTTGACAAACCATTTCTGTATGGTCCTCGCTTTGTGCACGGGGGCATTGTCATGCTGAAACAGGAAAGGACCTTCCCCAAACTGTTTCCACAAAGTTGGAAGCACAGAATCCTCTACAATGTCATTGTTTGCCGTAGCGTTAAGATTTCCCTTCACTGGAACTAAGGGGCCAAGCCCGAACCATGAACCAGCCCCAGACCATTATTCCTCCTCCACCAAACTTTACAGATTAGTCCGTCGGACTGCAAGATGGTGTGTGATTCATCACTCCAGAGAACGCGTTTCCACTGCTCCAGAGTCCAATGGCGGTGCATTACACATGGTGAACTTAGACTTGTGTGCAGCTGCTCGGTCATGGAAACCCATTTCATGAAGCTCCCGAAGGAACAGTTCTTGTGCTGATGTTCAGCAGAGACAGTTTGGAACTCGGTAGTGAGTGTTGCAACCGAGGACAGACGATTTTTACAGGCTACGTGCTTCAGCACTTCGCGGCTGAGCCGTTGTTGCTCCTAGACGTTTCCACTTCACAATAACAGCACTTACAGTTGATCGGGGCAACTCTAGCAGGGCAGAAATTTTATGAACTGATTTGTTGGGAAGGTGGCATCCATTGACATCCTAAATATAATCCAAGATGACATAGCAGTCAGACGTTTTTGTCTTTGTCTTGTCTCGTCTCATATATATATATCTTTTTAATATTTTTCCTAAACCTCAACTTCTAAATACTCTCCTGCAACCCGCCTCACCCAATGTGGTGTGGATCTGTTTTATTTCTAAAGTATTTCTATTTATCTCAGAACTGGAATACCTCAACTGAAGCTAGCTAGCTAACTAGCTACCAGCTATCAGCTATCAGTCAGCTAACCCCTGCTAGCGGTCATCAGCTAACCTTTAGCTCGGAAAGCTCTCGCCAGTTCATACAACGCGTTTCAAACCAGAGCATACCGGACCTATATTTCTCTCCAGATTCCTACTGCAAACTCTGTACCTTTTCATCTGGATCATGCCAGCTAGCTAACCGCAACCCGGGTTGACTACTCCTGGCTAACGTTTTCGTCCCAGAGCAAGCACCAACTAGCCTGGGGCTAGCCCATGCTAGACCCATCTCCCGGCTAGGGCTCCTGGACTACTCCTGAAGCCCACTACTGAAGCCAACTCCTCGGCTACATTATCCGGACCCCTTCAACTGCCGGTACAGGGTACGGAACCCCGCCGATCCTTCACGACTGGAATACCGTCATAATCTGCCCGAGGATCCCAACAGGCCCCTCAGGCGCGACGTCCCCTGAAGGCCCATTCTGCTAACCGCGGCCTGCTAGCTATCTATAGCATATTGGACTGTTAGCTGATCCATCGGCCAGTTTCTTGGACCACTATACATATTTTGCCAATTTAGACTTCGACCCCTCTGCTACTTGGAACCCTACTAATTCCACGACTGGTTTATCGACGTCACAGCACGAGGAGGCAAAAACAGACTTTCCCCCATCGCGACGTCCCTCTAAGGCCCTTATGCTAGCTTGCTAGCCCCGGCCTGCTAACTGTCTGAATCGCCGTGTCCCCAGCCAGTCCAACCACTCACTGGACCCATACGATCACTTGGCTACACATTCCTCTCCCTTATATCAATATGCCTTGTCCATTAATGTCCTGGTTAGTGATTACTGTCTTATTTCACTGTAGAGCCTCTAGCCCTGCTCAATATGCCTCGTCCATTACTGTCCTGGTTAGTGATTACTGTCTTATTTCACTGTAGAGCCTCTAGCCCTGCTCAATATGCCTCGTCCATTACTGTCCTGATTAGTGATTACTGTCTTATTTCACTGTAGAGCCTCTAGCCCTGCTCAATATGCCTTAACCAACCATGTTGTTCCACCTCCCACATATGCGATGACATCACCTGGTTAAAACGTCTCTAGAGACTATATCTCTCTCATCATTACTCAATGCCTAGGTTTACCTCCAATGTACTCTCTTCCTACCATACCTTTGTCTGTACATTATGCCTTGAATCTATGCTATCGTGCCCAGAAACCTACTCCCTTTACTCTCTGTTCCGAACATGCTAGACGGCCAGTTCTTATAGCCTTTAGCCGTACCCTTATCCTACTTCTCCTCTGTTCCTCTGGTGATGTAGAGGTTAATCCAGGACCTGCAGTGCCTAGCTCCACTCCTACTCCCCAGGTGCTCTCATTTGTTGACTTCTGTAACCATAAAAGCCTTGGTTTCATGCATGTTAACAATGGAAGCCTACTCCCTAAGTTTGCTTTATTCACTGCTTTAGCACATTCTGCCAACCCGAATGTCTTAGACGTGTCTGAATTCTGGCTTAGGAAAACCACCAAAAACCCCCGAAATTTCCATCCCTAACTATAACATTTTCCGCCAAGATAGAACTGCCAAAGGGGGCGGTGTTGCAATCTACTGCAGAGATAGCCTGCAGAGTTCTATCTTACTATCCAGGTCTGTACCAAAACAATTCGAGCTTCTACTTCTAAAAATTCACCTTTCCAGAAACAAGTCTCTCACCGTTGACACTTGCTATAGACCACCCTCTGCCCCCAGCTGTGCCCTGGACACCATATGTGAATTGATTACCCCCATCTATCTTCTGAGCTCATGCTGCTAGGTGACCTAAACTGGGACATGCTTAACACCCGGCCATCCTACAATCTAAGATTGATACCCTCAATCTCACACAAATTATCAATGAACCTACCAGGTACAACCCCAAATCCGTAAACATGGGCACCCTCATAGATATCATCCTAACTAACTCGCCCTCTAAATACACCTCTGCTGTTTTCAACCAAGATCTCAGCGATCACTGTCTCATTGCCTGCATCCGTAATGGGTCTGCGGTCAAACGACCACCCCTCATCACTGTCAAACGCTCCCTAGAACAGGCCTTTCTAATTGACCTGTCCCGGGTATCCTGGAATGACATTGACCTCATCCCGTCAGTAGAGGATGCCTGGTTATTCTTTAAAAGTGCTTTCCTCACCGTCTTAAATAAGCATGCTCCATTCAAAAAAAAACCTTGGTTCACTCCAGACCTGTCTGCCCTTGACCAGCACAAAAACATCCTGTGGCGTTCTGCATTAGCATCGAATAGTCCCTGTGATATGCAACTTTTCAGGGAAGTCAGGAACCAATATACACAGGCAGTTAGGAAAGGCTAGCTTTTTCAAACAGAAATTTGCATCCTGTAGTACAAACTCAAAAAAGTTCTGGGACACTGTAAAGTCCATGGAGAATAAGAGCACCTCCTCCCAGCTGCCCACTGCACTGAGGCTAGGAAACACTGTCACTACCGATAAATCCTCAATAATTGAGAATTTCAATAAGCATTTTTCTACGGCTGGCCATGCTTTCCACCTGGCTACCCCTACCCCGGTCAACTGCCCTGCGCTCCCCACAGCAACTCGCCCAAACCTCCCCCACTTCTCCTTCACCCAAATCCAGATAGTTGATGTTCTGAAAGAGCTGCAAAATCAGGACCCCTACAAATCAGCTGGGCTAGACAATCTGGACCCTCTCTTTCTAAAATGATCTGCTGAAATTATTGCAACCCCTATTACTAGCCTCTCTTTCGAATCGTCTGAGATTCCCATAGATTGGAAAGCTGCCGCAGTCACCCCCTCTTCAAAGGGGGAGACACTCTAGAACCAAACTGCTACAGACCTCTATCTATTCTTCCCTGCCTTTCTAAGGTCTTTGAAAGCCAAGTTAACAAACAGATTAACGACCATTTTGAATCTCACCGTACCTTCTCCGCTATGCAATCTGGTTTCAGAGCTGGTCATGGGTGCACCTCAGCCACGCTCAAGGTCCTAAACGATATCATAACCGCCATCGATAAGAGACATTAATGTGCAGCCGTATTCATCGACCTGGCTAAGGCTTTCGACTCCGTCAATCACAACATTCTTATTGGCAGACTCAACAGCCTTGGTTTCTCAAATGATTGCCTCGCTTGGTTCACCAACTACTTCTCCGATAGAGTTCAGTATGTCAAATCGGAGGGCCTGTTGTCCGGACCTTTGGCAATCTCTATGGGGGTGCCACAGGGTTTAATTCTCGGGCCGACTCTCTTTTCTGTTTACATCAATGATGTCGCTCTCGCTGCTGGTGATTCTTTGATCCACCTCTACGCAGACGACACCATTCTGTATACCTCTGGCCCTTCTTTGGACACTGTGTTAACTAACCTCCAGATGAGCTTCAATGCCATACAACTCTCCTTCCGTGGCCTCCAACTGCTCTTAAATGCAAGTAAAACTAAATGCATGCTCTTCAACCGATCGCTGCCCACACCTGCCCGCCCGTCCAGCATCACTACTCTGGACGGTTCTGACTTAGAATATGTGGACAACTACAAATACCTAGGTGTCTGGTTAGACTGTAAACTCTCCTTCCAGATCCACATTGAGCATCTCCAATCCAAAATTAAATATAGAATCGGCTTCCTATTTCGTTACAAAGCATCCTTCACTCATGCTGCCAAACATACCCTCGTAAAACTGACCATCCTACCGATCCTCGACTTTGGCGATGTCAATTACAAAATATCCTCCAACAGTCTAATCAACTCATTTGCACATGCTGTATATAGATTTTTCTACTGTATTATTGATTGTATGTTTGTTTATTCCATGTGTATCACTGTGTTGTTGTATGTGTCGAACTGCTTTTGCTTTATCTTGGCCAGGTCGCAGTTACAAATGTGAACTTGTTCTCAACTAGCCTTCCTGGTTAAATCAAGGTGAAATAAAAATAAAAACTCACTGAGCTCTTCAGTACGAACAATTCTACTGCCAATGTTTGTCTATAAAGATTGCATGGTTGTGTTCTCGATTCTATACACCTGTCAGCAACGGGTGTGGCTGAAATAGCCGAATCAACTCATTTGAAGGGGTGTCCACATACTTTTGTATATGTAGTGTATTTTGGTACCAATTGATATATTAGACGTTTGGTAGTAGCACTTAAAAAAATACATAAAGATTTACGAACTTCTTCACTCATTTTGCTCCAAAATGTTTGCAGACAGGCTGTTTACCATGTTTACCATGTGGCCATGCTGGAGAGGAGTGCAGTCCCATCACCTGGTGATATTAGTAGAGGTGTGACTTAAGGAACGTTCATTCTACAGTCTGATCACCTGGTGATATTAGTAGAGGTGTAACTTAAGGTAGGTTCATTCTACAGTCTGATCACCTGGTGATATTAGTAGAGGTGTGGCTTAAGGAACGTTCATTCTACAGTCTGATCACCTGGTGATATTAGTAGAGGTGTAACTTAAGGTACATTCATTCTACAGTCTGATCACCTGGTGATATTAGTAGAGGTGTGGCTTAAGGAACGTTCATTCTACAATGCAATGCAATACACCAATATAGAGTATTCATAGGAGATATCAAATCATCCATAGGAGTATTCATAGGGAATATCAAATCATCCATAGATGTATTCATAGGGAATAGTGAGCCATTTGGGACACAGACAACATGACAAGGGGTCACAGTGAGTCTAAAAGAGAATAGATACTGTCTTTTAAGCCTATTAATTAATCATAAACTACTACTACATGGGAAAAGCTACGTGTGTGCGATTATTCATGTTATGCCATGTGGTGCTACATTAGGGTTAAGGGTTACAATATAGAGGATGATCTAATTGGAACAAGGTGAACACAGAGGTTTCAGTTAGTGAATATGGGGAGGGGGCGAATGATGGTGTGCAGAGCATTAAGGTTACTGTACAGACAATTATTCTACGTTTTTATATTCTATCAACTGCATACTACTATCACCTTACTTCACCTTAAATACTTTTTGTCCAGAGCCTTTTTTGTTGTTGTTGTTGCCATCTCCCTTGTCCTTGGCCGTGAGACATGTGTTAGGCTACTTTCTCACAAACAGACAAGCAGGTAGATAACGTTAGACAGATGCCAAGCTGCGTGACCAGTAATAACGTTGAAGAGAAGAAGTAGGAGGGGACACCACCTGTTCCCGGGTTCCCAGTGAATTCCTCTGCTTTTGCCTGGTGCGTGCCAGCACATTTAGAATGTCAGTCAGAGCTCCAATACACACTCTACCAGAGAGAGAGAGAGGAGAGAGGAGAGAGAGAGAGAGAGGAGAGAGAGAAGGAGAGAGAGGAGAGAGATAGAGAGAAGGAGAGAGTTAGAGAGAGAGAGGAGAGAGAGAGAGAGGAGAGTGAGAGGAGAGAGAGAGAGACAGAGAGAGTGAAGGAGAGAGAGAAGGAGAGAGAGAGAGAGAGAGAGAGAGAGAGAGAGAGAGGAGGAGGAGAGAAGAGAAGAGAGAGAGGGGAGAGAAGGAGGAGAGGGAGAGAGGGAGAGAGAGAGAGAGAGAGAAGGATAGAGATAGAGAGAATGAGGAGAGTTAGAGAAGAAGAGAGGAACGAGAGGAGAGAGAGGAGAGAGAGAGAAGGAGAGAAGGAGAGAGAGAGAGGAGAGAGAGAGAGAGGAGGGGAGAGGAAGAGAGAGAGAGGAGAGAGAGAGAAGGAGAGAGTTAGAGAGAGAGAGGAGAGAGAAAGAGAGAAGGAGAGAGAGAAATAGAGAGAGGAGAGAGAAAGAAGGAGAGAGAGGAGAGAGAGAGGAGGGAGAGAGAGATAGGAGAGAAAGAGAGAGATAGGAGAGAGAGAGAGAGAGAGAGAGAGAGAGAGAGAGAGGACAGTAGACAGAGAGCTCTCGGGAAACGTAACCACCACTCTTATCTTCCCCGCGTAAAACCAGAGTATCGAGATTGCCAAGTCTGTTGGAAGTGGAGAGAAACCGTTGGACTCCTCACTGAACCAACCGCTACCGCAACGAGGACGACTCGTTAAAATATCACCCGTAGGTTAGATGTAAACTAGGCTATAGGGAGGTTGAAATAGAACTTGTGACATACTGAAGAAGATCCGGCGTTTTTCTCTCTCCAGTTTAGACCCGCTACCAGGTTATAACACAACGACTCCCCGTGTCGACATGGATAAAGTTAGACATTGGCTTTTAGCTGCTATCAGCTTGTTGTTGACGGTTCGAGGTGAAGCCTATAAAGGTAAGACATTTATTTATTTATTTATAATACTAAATGTGTTTCTGCGTTGTTAACCCCTGGTGTTGTTCAGATGCTTTGTGTTTACATCGTGTCACACTTGACTTTCTTTCATTGTTTTTTTGTAATCGGACTAGTTGGGTATTTTTGAGTTGGACCACAACAGTTCTGGATGCGTAGTGTTGAACCCGCTGACCGTTAACGTTACTCCCCAGCCGTAATAACTTGTAATGTGATTAACCTGAAATGATCCTTTCAGGGCATCTATTTCCGTTACTTATGCCTAGTGTTGTTGTTTTTTCAGGTGATTTTGGTAACACACACAACGATACGATGTTACATATTATGGTAACATCGTATCGTTTTAAGACTTCTTTGTGAACTCCTATAGGGAGAAATTGTTATTCTATGCATGCGTAAAGAGTTTCGGTACGCTCGACGTAGCGCTATTGATATCCAATTCTGCTGTCTGTATTCTCAACTCAATTTCAATTCAGGCTATAATCTACAGTCAACCCAAACACACCAAGCATCTGTTTTCGACCAAAATCGTTTTTTTTTGTTGTTGTTGTTGTTGACAATAATAGTCACATGAGTTTAGAGATTAGAAAGAGATAAGATAATGAAGTTTAACACATTCAATAACTTAATCAATGAGTTGGTTTATAGGCTACTTGAACTCGTATATGTTATTGATAAGTTGTTGTGAAACAGGTCGATATGAACCGCCGTTCATTCCGTTAGTGGGTAACCGATAATAGCCTGTGAGTGCATGACGGAACGGGTGGACTGCGGGTAGCCACCCAATGCAATGCAATACACCAATATATCGTGCGATCAGGGCTAATTGATTTACATTAAAGCAGTTTCATTTCTGTTTATTTAAAATATATATATATATATAAATAGTTTTCACAGTGTAGTGAGGGAAGATACGTTTTAATGTGTTTTATAACTTACCAAATCAGCTGGAGTTCATCTGTCCATGCTTTATGATAAACAACAAAAAAGTGCTTTATTTTTAGCAGACAGACAATAGAAAACTGACAGTCGTATGTATCCCGAGAAAACATTACTGTTATTTCAGTAGGTTCAACAGTGTAACTTTAGGTCCATGTTTTTATATAGTATCATTGTATAGCCTAATGGTATAATATGTTTATTTAATTCAACTAATCTGATGTGATTCATGTAGTTGTAAACATCCATTTAATGATTAGAGTACATCTTAACATTAATGTGACCTGTTCATTATGTTAATCACTGTAAGGCTCAGTAGAACTTCCACTTCCCAGAACTATCACATTTAAATCTATACATTTATAATCACACTAAAGTACATAAAAGTTAAACAATAAATAATGTTTTTCAGGTTCACCCTTCTTACTATTTACACGGCGCCACACTAATGTCACAATATTACTACCATAGTGGATCCATGTTGTGGAGGTGTAAACTAAAGCTCATGGAAGTTTATTCTAATTGTACGGTAAAAGCTACAGTGTTCTCCCTACCCCCTTTTTACCCTGATGGGACTTAAAAGGGTATTATTGATCTCCTGAAAGGGATCATTTGAGCAGTCTGAACAATAGATCTAACTCTGTATGTTAGCAGGGGTATCATGTTCATTCTGATCCATTCATCTTCAGGAATAGTAAATGCAGAGACCCTGTTTTTAGTCGTGTTTTAACGTTAGCGTTTATCACGTTAAGGAGTAACGCAGAGCAGCAGGGTGGCCTAGTGGTTAGAGCGTTGGACTAGTAACCCAGAAGGTTGCAAGATTGAATCCCCTAAGCCGACAAGGTATAAATCTGTCGTTCTGACCCCTGAACAAGGCAGTTAACCCACTGTTCCCTGGTAGACTGTCATTGTAAATAAGAATTTGTTCTTAACTGACTTGCCTTGTTAAATAAAGGTAAAAAAAAGCTTTATAAAGTCACTGGTTTAATGGATAACAATGTGTCTGAAGGTTTTGGACAGAGCATGTTTTTATAAGGTTAGAGATAGTACGTTTAGTTAAGAGGGAAAGAGAGCAGAGAAGCCTGTCTGTTCGTTGTGGTATGTAGACTGATGCTGTGTTTGTGTTCTGTATGTGAGGGTGTAGTTCCTCGGAGGTCCTGGTGGGGGCAGCATGGTACACTTATTAGAGTCATCATCTGTTCTGCACTCAGAGTAAGAAGATCATAACGGCTTGAGAGTGAGACCACAAGCCAGGTACAATGGTGTTAGGTGTTATCTGGTGTGGCGTGAGCAATCACGGTTTCACCTTGGTGAAAAATGTCATTCAGTTGTTTTGTTTCTCAGACTGTGGGCATATGGTGAACATTTTTAGTCAAGTAAGATTTACAAAATGCAACCAACTTTGAATGATACACACCAATTGATTTATGTCAACATCAGAAAAGCCAAACATTTCAAGAACATCCC
>NW_021822791.1:43182-67225 GCF_901001165.1 Salmo trutta | reverse complement strand
ATTTAGCAGACTCTCTGATCCAGAGCCACTACAGTAGTGAGTCATTTAGCAGACTCTCTTATCCAGAGCCGCTACAGTAGTGAGTCATTTAGCAGACTCTCTGATCCAGAGCCACTACAGTAGTGAGTCATTTAGCAGACTCTCTGATCCAGAGCCACTACAGTAGTGAGTCATTTGGCAGACTCTCTTATCCAGAGCCGCTACAGTAGTGAGTCATTTAGCAGACTCTCTGATCCAGAGCCACTACAGTAGTGAATCATTTAGCAGACTCTCTGATTCAGAGCCACTACAGTAGTGAGACATTTAGCAGACTCTCTGATCCAGAGCCACTACAGTAGTGAGTCATTTAGCAGACTCTCTTATCCAGAGCCACTACAGTAGTGAGTCATTTAGCAGACTCTCTTATCCAGAGCCGCTACAGTAGTGAGTCATTTAGCAGACTCTCTGATCCAGAGCCACTACAGTAGTGAGTCATTTAGCAGACTCTCTGATCCAGAGCCACTACAGTAGTGAGTCATTTAGCAGACTCTCTGATCCAGAGCCACTACAGTAGTGAGTAATTTAGCAGACTCTCTGATCCAGAGTTACTACAGTAGTGAGTCATTTAGCAGACTCTCTGATCCAGAGCCACTACAGTAGTGAGTCATTTAGCAGACTCTCTGATCCAGAGCCACTACAGTAGTGAGTCATTTAGCAGACTCTCTGATCCAGAGCCACTACAGTAGTGAGTCATTTAGCAGACTCTCTTATCCAGAGCCGCTACAGTAGTGAGTCATTTAGCAGACTCTCTGATCGAACCCACAACCCTGGCAACCGTCATGCTCTACCAACTGAGCTACACAGAACATGTGAAACCGCAACTGAAAACATGTTTTTCTTGTCACGTGAAAAGGTGAGGTTAATAACATGTGAACTCAAAATGTAATACATGTGAAAATATGGTTTCACTTGTGAAATTTAAGGTCAATATGTGAAAACTGGAAATTCAAATGTGAACCTGCAAATTCGGCAAGTGTTTTTTTTGTAAGGGGGAGGAGAGGAGGATGGAGGAGAGGAGGATGGAGGAGAGGAGAGGAGGATGGGAGGAGGATGGAGGAGAGGAGGAGAGGAAGATGGAGGATGGAGGAGAGGAGAGAAGGATGGAGGAGAGGAGGATGGAGGAAGGAGGATGGAGGAGAGGAAGATGGAGGAGGATGGAGGAGAGGAGGATGGGAGGATGGAGGAGAGGAGGATGGGAGGAGGATGGAGGAGAAGAGAATGGAGGAGAGGAGGGTGGAGCAGAGGAGAAGAGGATGGGAGGATGCAGGAGGATGAAGGTAGAAACCAAGCATGTATCTATCTGTCTTGACGGTAGACCTTACCTGACCCTAACGACCCTAACGACCCAGCAGCTGGCAGTGTGATTGGCTTTCTGCTTTAATCACCACCTTTGGGTTATTGTGGGTGAATTGAAATTGATTTTGTCATGACACCTCTTTGATTGTGGATCAGGTTAGCCTGGTAGAACGTGATTTGACATGGAGAGTGCTTTAGAAACTGTCAAATTAATATGGTAAAGATGTAGCCTATGTTTTTTTTGACAGTGTGGTCAATACGCCATTGATCTAGATGTAAACATGTTAAAACACAACACTTGTTCTCAGAATCAAGACGATGCCTTCAAACGATAACCTTTGAGACGGTCACTAAATTACTGATTTCATTCCCACCATGTCACTGTAAAGTTGTGCTCAAGGTCCATAGGAGAAACTTTGAGGGAAAGCTGTTCTGCCAAAGACTAGTCTGCTAGGTGGATTGACCTTTCACCTAGTCTCTGTGTGTTTATCTGGTTCCTGTCATTGGTAGGGCTGGGAAAAATGGGCAAAATATCACATCACAATATTTTGTGAAAGAAAGGCAGGAACCTAGGAAGAAACCTAGAGAGGAACGAGGCTATGATGGGAGACCAGTCCTCTTCTGGCTGTGCCCGGGTGGAGATTATGAGAGTAAATTGACATTTAAGGCCAGATTGTTCTTCAAGATGTTCATAGATGTTCAAACATTCATAGATGACCTCCTCAGACTGTTGTTCTGTAAACATCCCTCTGACCTCCTCAGACTGTTGTTCTGTAAACATCTCTCTGACCACCTCATCAGACTGTTGTTCTGTAAACATCCCTCTGACCTCATCAGCCTGTTGTTCTGTAAACATCCCTCTGACCACCTCATCAGACTGTTGTTCTGTAAACATCCCTCTGACCTCATCAGACTGTTGTTCTGTAAACATCCCTCTGACCTCATCAGACTGTTGTTCTGTAAACATCCCTCTGACCTCCTCATCAGACTGTTGTTCTGTAAACATCCCTCTGACCTCCTCATCAGACTGTTGTTCTGTAAACATCTCTCTGACCTCCTCATCAGACTGTTGTTCTGTAAACATCCCTCTGACCTCATCAGACTGTTGTTCTGTAAACATCCCTCTGACCTCCTCAGACTGCCTTATGTGTGTGTGCTCTGTGTGTTCTCGCTGTATGTGTGTGTATGTGTGTGTGTGTTTGGTTCTCACAGATGGCCTCTTTTGTTTGCCCTGAACCACAGCATGACTGATTCCAAAAATGGGGTGGCAGTGTGTGTGTGTTAATAGCATTACTGTACTCTCCATGCGTTGTGAAGGGTAGTCACATTGGAGCTGTATGTGTGTGTGTGTGTGTGTGCGTGAATGTGTGTGTTTGCTTTCCTCTCCCAGCGCTCTCCGCTCCTCTCCTCTCCTCTTCTCTCCCTTCACCTCCCAGCCCTCTCTGCTCTTCTCCGTTTCTCTCCGCTTCTCTCCCTTCACCTCCCAGGCCTGATGACTCCTCTGCCCTGTAATTTAGTGTGTGGCAAACACTGATTAGGGGGTGGCATCTTAAGCTTCAAAATATGTTGGCATCATCTTTCTCCGGTTGTTGTTTTGTGTTGTTCTGCTCTGCCTCTTTTACACGAGGCCTGCAGCTGTGTCTCAATACCCACCACCCACCAATGCAGATGGAGGGGATTTAATATATACACTGAACAAAAATATAAATATAAGCATATAGCAGTTTCAAAGATTTTACTGAGTTACAGTTCATTTAAGGAAATCAGTAAATTGAAATAAATTCATTAGGTCCTAATCTATGGATTTCACATGACTGAGAATACAGATATGCATCTGTTGGGCAAAGACATGTTTAAAAAATTAAAAGGTAGGGGACCTGGATCAGAAAACCAGTCAGTATCTGGTGTGACCACCTTTTCCCTCATGCAGCACGACACGTCTCCTTCACATAGAGTTGATCAGGCTGTTGATTGGTGGCCTGGGGAATGTTGTCCCACTCTTCCAGTGAAGTTGCTGGATATTGGTGGGACCTGGAACATGCTGTTGTAAACGTTGATCCAAAACATTTTACATTTTATATTTTAGTCATTTAGCAGACGCTCTTATCCAGAGCGACTTACAGTAGTGAATGCATACATTTCATTTTCATTTCATGCATTTTTTTTTAAAAACTACAAAATTTTGTACTGGCCCCCCGTGGGAATCCAACCCACAACCCTGGCGTTGTACACACCATGCTGGCGTTGTAAACACCATGCTCTACCAACTGAGCCACAGGGAAGGCATCCCAAACGTGCTCAATGGGTAACATGTCTGGTGAGTATGCAGGCCATGGAACAACGGGGACATTTTCAGCTTCCAGGAATTGTCTATAGATCCTTGCGACATGGGGCCGTGCATTATCATGCTAAAACATGAGGTGACGGCGACGGATGAATGACACAAGGATTATGGTATGCCTGCCCATACCATAACCCCACCACCACCGTGGGGCACTCTGTTCACAACGTTGACAGCAAAGTGCTCGCCCACACGACGCCATACACATGGACTGCGGTTGTGAGGCCAGTTGGACTTACTGCCAAATTCTCTAAAATTATGTTGGAGGCGTGTTATGGTAGAGAAATGAACATTAAATTCTCTGGCAACAGCTCTGGTGAACATTCCTGCAGTCAGCATGCGGATTGCGCATTACCTAAAAACTTTAGACATCTCGTGGTATTGTGTTGTGTGACAAAACTGCACATTTTAGAGTGGCCTTTTATTGGCCTTCTATTGTCCCCAGCACAAGGTGCACCTGTGTAATGATCATGCTGTTTAATCAGCTTCTTGATATGCCACACCTGTCAAGTGGATGGATTATCTTGGCAAAGGAGAAATGCTCACTAACAGGGATGGAATACAAATGTACGCACAAAATTTAACAGAGATAATATTTTTGTGAGTATGGAACATTTCTGGGAACTTTTATTTCACAACACTTTACATAGATGTTTATATTTTTGTTCAGTGTAGTTACCATAGCAACAAAATACAGACTACAGTATACATACAGTACCAGTCAAAAGTTTGGACACACCTACTCATTCCAGGTTTTTTCTTTATTTTGTACTATTTTCTACATTGTAGAATAATAGTGAAGACATCAAAACTATTAAATAGCACAAATGGAATCATGTAGTGACCAAAAAAAAGTGTTAAACAAATCAAAATAAATTTTATATTTGAGATTCTTCAAAGTAGACACCCTTTGCCTTGATGACAGCTTTTCACACTCTTGGCATTCTCTCAACCAGCCAAGAGCTAGCTAGTGTGTGTGTGTGTGTTTCTTCATGGCCCTTAACATCAGTTGTTAAACCCATACTGTTTTTATTACCTGTGAAAGTGGTGTTTGAGAGAGAGAGAGAGAGAGAGAGAGAGAGAGAGAGAGAGAGAGAGAGAGAGAGAGAGAGAGAGAGAGAGAGAGACCCTGGATTAACAGGGGTTATCCAGAGTTCTTCCTGACCGAGCGCTGTGTGTGTGTTTTTCTGCTCAATGGGTGCATGTGACCAAGCACAGAGTATCTGCTCAGTGTCTCTCCTGCTCAGTGTGTGTGTGTGTGTGTGTATTTAATACTTTATAGTCGTGCCTATAGGCCTGCACGTGTGTGTGTGTGTGTGTGTGTGTATTTAATACTTTATAGTCATGCCTATAGGCCTGCACGTGTGTGTGTGTGTGTGTGTGTGTGTGTGTGTGTGTATTTAATACTTTATAGTCATGCCTATAGGCCTGCACGTGTGTGTGTGTGTGTGTGTGTGTGTGTGTGTGTGTGTGTGTGTGTGTGTGTGTGTATTTAATACTTTATAGTCATGCCTATAGGCCTGCACGTGTGTGTGTGTGTGTGTGTGTGTGTGTGTGTGTGTGTGTGTGTGTGTGTGTGTGTGTGTGTGTGTGTGTGTGTGTGTGTGTGTGTGTGTGTGTATTTAATACTTTATAGTCATGCCTATAGGCTTGCATAGGTCAGGGGGGCCTCTACACCCCCATTTAGATTTAAACTTTTAATAATTGCAAAGCAGTTCCACAGTTCAGCGTTAACTTCACACTGATGATAATTGTGATTTATAGACCTCATGCAAAGTGCTCAATTTAAATGCAGTCCCTTTACGTGTGACATATTAGTCATTTAGCAGACGCTCGTATCCATCTAAAGATAGCTAGGTGAGACAACCACATGTCATAGTAAGTAAATTTTTTTCCTCAACAAAGTAGTGATCAGCGCTTTTTAATTGTATTTTTTATTTTGTTGATGTTTTAGCCGTAGTCTTACCATATTCTAAGCTTTGGATATCACATGATCGCTAACATATACCTGTTACGATGCTTCTGCCTTCAACGTGATTATAAACATGATTATAATCATACCTTTACATGGCTGTTGGCCACCGGAAAAACGATGAAGAGACAGTCGAGATGAGATTCATTAACACATTACTACAAACTCAGATCAAAGAACACCACACCATTACCATAGAAGATTATGTATGAATTCAGAATTAGCTGCATCTTCTAATGAATGACGACGACAACAACAACAACAAGAAAAAAAAAGGGTCCGGGACCTAATTGGCACCCTATTACCTATATAGTGCACTACTTTTGACCAGGGTCCATAGGGTGGTAGCGCACTACGTAGGGGGATAGGGTGCCGTTTGGGACGTACTCATGACTTCTGCATCCTGATGTGGATTTTTGAAGATGAAACGAAAAAGGTAGAATTAGATTTAACACATTTTAATTTCACCAGGCTGCAGGTCTTTTAGCTGTTGGTGTTTGTCATCTCAGCAGAGCAACTTTAATATCAGATGTTAATCCCTGAAAATTACAAAACTAACTTTTGTCTCTTTGAAGCACCTGGCTGGGATGTAGGCCTATAGATGAATGTAATGTATGAATTAGGATTATTTAAAAAAAAAATCCCATTTACATTTTTAGCAGACGCTCTTATTCAGAGAAATTTACAGTAGTGAATGCATACATTTCATATTTTTCTTTTTCTCTCTGTACTGGTCCCCCGTGGGAATCAAACCCACAACCCTGGTGTTGCAAACAACATGCTCTACCAGCTGAGCCACACGGGATGATCCGTGGCTGTAGAGGCACCTGGCTGGGATGTAGGGTTATAGATGAATGTAATGTATGGATTAGAGGCTTCATATGAGTGTCTTAGTCAC
This sequence comes from Salmo trutta, assembly GCF_901001165.1. Lineage (NCBI taxonomy): Eukaryota > Metazoa > Chordata > Actinopteri > Salmoniformes > Salmonidae > Salmo > Salmo trutta. The sequence continues at coordinate 60,679 of NW_021822791.1, read as the reverse complement.
CATACCAGAATGTTGACACACGGAAAAGGTCCACCAGCCAATTCTTGGGCTACAATACCTCTTTTGCCAATTGGCCTGGACCCTTTACTGCCGACACAGAGCCACACCGATCCACCACGACTGGTCTGCCGACGTAATCGTCCGAGGTGGTATCACAGGCTCTTCTGTTGCAATGTCGCCGGAGGTGAATCTGCTAGCCCCGGCCAGCTAGCCCCGGCCAGCTAGCCCCGGCCAGCTAGCCCCGGCCAGCTAGCCCCGGCCAGCTAGCCCCGGGCCAGCTAGCCCCGGCCAGCTAGCCCCGGCCCGCTAGCCCCGGCCCGCTAGACCCGGCCCGCTAGCCCCGGGCCAGCTAGCCCCGGCCCGCTAGCCCCGGCCCGCTAGCCCCGGCCAGCTAGCCCCGGCCCGCTAGCCCCGGCCCGCTAGCCCCGGCCCGCTAGCCCCGGGCCAGCTAGCCCCGGCCCGCTAGCCCCGGCCCGCTAGCCCCGGCCAGCTAGCTGTCTGAATCGCCGGTCTCTAGCTCGCCTAGCGTAGTAGCGACTACTGAATCGGCTCCCTGACTCACCTATTGCTACTCATTGGACCCTATGATCACTTGGCTACACATGCCTCTACCTAATGTCTATATGCCTTGTCTCCTGCTGTTTTGGTTAGTGATTATTGTCTTATTTCACTCTAGAGCCCCCAGCCCTGCCCAATATGCCTTAAATAGCCCTTTTGTTCCACCCCCACACATGTGGTGACCTCACCTGGCTTAACTGGTGCCTCTAGAGACAAAATCTTTCTCATCGTCACTCAATGCCTAGGTTTACCTCCACTGTATTCACATCCTACCATACCTTTGTCTGAACATTATGCCTTGAATCTGTTCTTCCACGGCCAGAGATCTGCTCCTTTTACTCTCTGTCCCCGATGCACCAGACGACCAGTTCTTATAGCCTTTAGCCTTTAGCCGTACCCTTATCCTAGTCCTCCTCTGTTCCTCTAGTGATGTAGAGGTTAACCCAGGCCCTGTAGCCCCCAGCAACACTCCCATTCCCCAGGTTCTTATAGCCTTTAGCCGTACCCTTATCCTAGTCCTCCTCTGTTCCTCTAGTGATGTAGAGGTTAACCCAGGCCCTGCAGCCCCCTGCACCGCTCCCATTCCCCAGGTTCTTATAGCCTTTAGCCGTACCCTTATCCTACTCCTCCTCTGTTCCTCTAGTGATGTAGAGGTTAACCCAGGCCCTGCAGCCCCCAGCACCGCTCCCATTCCCCAGGTTCTTATAGCCTTTAGCCGTACCCTTATCCTAGTCCTCCTCTGTTCCTCTAGTGATGTAGAGGTTAACCCAGGCCCTGTAGCCCCCAGCAACACTCCCATTCCCATGGCGCTCTCATTTGTTGACTTCTGTAACCGTAAAAGCCTTGGTTTCATGCATGTCAACGTTAGAAGCCTCCTCCCTAAGTTTGTTTTATTCCCTGCTTTAGCACACTCCGTCAACCCTGATGTCCTAGCCGTGTCTAAATCCTGGCTTAGGAAGGCCACCCAAAATCCTGAAATTTCCATCCCCATCCCCAACTACAACATTTTCCGACAAAATAGAACTGCCAAAGGGGGCGGAGTTGCAATCTACAGCTGAGATAGCCTGCAGAGTTCTGTCTTACTATCCAGGTCTGTTCCCAAACAATTGGAGCTTCTACTTTTAAAAATCCACCTCCCAGAAACAAGTCTCTCACCGTTTCCGCTTGTTATAGACGCCCCTCAGCCCCCAGCTGTGCCCTGGACACCATATGTGAATTGATTGCCCCCCGTCTATCTTCAGAGTTCGTACTGTTAGGTGACCTAAACTGGGATATGCTTAACACCCCGGCCATCCTACAATCTAAGCTAGATGCCCTCAATCTTACACAAATTATCAAGGAACCTACCAGGTACAACCCTAAATCCGTAACCATGGGCACCCTCTTAGATATCATCCTGTCCAACTTGCCCTCTAAATACACCTTTGCTGTTTTCAACCAGGATCTCAGCGATCACTGCCTTATTGCCTGCGTCCGTAATGGGTCCGCGGTCAAACAACCACCCATCATCACTGTCAAACGCTCCCTAAAACACTTCAGCAAGCAGGCCTTTCTAATCGACCTGGCCTGGGTATCCTGGAAGGACATTGACCTCATCCCATCAGTAGAGGATGCCTGGTTGCTCTTTAAAAGTGCTTTCCTCAATAAGCATGCCCCATTCAAAAAAATGTAGAACTAAGAGCAGATATAACCCTTGGTTCACCCCAGACTTGACTGCCCTTGACCAGCACAAAAACATCCTGTGGCATTCTTCATTAGCATCGAATAGCACCCGCGATATGCAACTTTTCAGGGAAGTCAGGAACCAATGTACACAGGCAGTTAGAAAAGCTAAGGCTAGCTTTTTCAAACAGAAATTTGCATCCTGTAGCACTAATTCCAAAAAGTTTTGGGACACTGTAAAGTCCATGGAGAATAAGAGCACCTCCTCCCAGCTGCCCACTGCACTGCTGCTAGGAAACACTGTCATCACCGATAAATCCGCGATACTCGATAATTTCAATAAGCATTTCTCTATGGCTGGCCAAGCTTTCCACCTGGCCACCCCTATAACGGCCAACAGCTCTGCACCCCCAGAATCTGTGCAGAAGATCTAGGTGCTGCTCTAGGCCCTCCTTGGTTGGGGACAGAAGCACCAGATCATCAGCAAACAGTAGACATTTGACTTCAGATTCTAGTAGGGTGAGGCCGGGTGCTGCAGACTGTTCTAGTGCCCTCGCCAGTTCGTTGATATATGTTGAAGAGGGTGGGGCTAAAGCTACATCCCTGTCTCACCCCACGGCCCTGTGGGAAGAATTTGCCTATTTTAACCTCACACTTGTTGTTTGCGTACATGGATTTTATAATGTTGAATGTTTTTCCCCCAACACCACTGTCCATCAATTTGTATAGCAGACCCTTGTGCCAAATTGAGTAGAAGGCTTTTTTGAAATCATCAAGCATGAGAAGACTTTGCCTTTGTTTTGGTTTCTTTGTTTGTCAATTAGGGTGTACAGGGTGAATACGTGGTCTGTCATACAGTTATTTGGTAAAAAGCCAATTTGACATTTGCTCAGTACATTGTTTTCACTGAGGAAATGTACGAGTCTGCTGTTAATGATAATGCAGAGGATTTTCACAAAATGCAGTTGACACATGTCCCCCGGTAGTTATTGGGGTCAAATTTGTCTCTACTTTTGTGGATTGGGGTTATCAGTCCTTGGGGTTATCAGCCAGAGCCAAGGATGATGTTAAAGAGTTTTAGTATAGCCAATTGGAATTTGTTGTCTGTATATTTGATCATTTCATTGAGGATACCATCAACACCACAGGCCTTTTTTGGTTGGAGGGTTTTTATTTTCAATGGCTAACTGTAGGGGTTTGAATTAAATCATGCTAATACGTCGCACTCTGGTTGTGTCCCAAATGGCACCCTATTCCCTACGTAGTGCACTACTTTTAACCACTGCCTATAGGACTATGTAGGGAATAGGGTGTCATTATGGTTCACTATGTAGGGAATAGGGTTCCATTATGGTTCACTATGTAGGGAATAGGGCTCCATTATGGTTCACTATGTAGGGAATAGGGCTCCATTATGGTTCACTATGTAGGGAATAGGGTTCCATTATGGTTCACTATGTAGGGAATAGGGTTCCATTATGGTTCACTATGTAGGGAATAGGGTTCCATTATGGTTCACTATGTAGGGAATAGGGTTCCATTATGGTTCACTATGTAGGGAATAGGGTTCCATTATGGTTCACTATGTAGGGAATAGGGTTCCATTATGGTTCACTATGTAGGGAATAGGGTGCCATTATGGTTCACTATGTAGGGAATAGGGTTCCATTATGGTTCACTATGTAGGGAATAGGGTTCCATTATGGTGCACTATGTAGGGAATAGGGTGCCATTATGGTTCACTATGTAGGGAATAGGGTTCCATTATGGTTCACTATGTAGGGAATAGGGTGCCATTTGTGACGCTAGCCTCTTGTCTCTGCTTCTCCAGCTGTCAGTCTGTGAACAAGGCCCTGACTGTCATTACCCTGTCAGAAGGAGGGTCAGCTACCAGATCACATTCTATTGTCTGCTTATTGGAGTTATTATCTACTACATGATCTACAATCTGACAAATAAAAGAAACATTTTGTGAAGCTTCCTCTGTAGTCGCAGAGAGAGGGAATAGAGAGAGAAGAGATTAAGTTGGGAACAACCAGTGAAGAGCAAACACCATTGTAAAAACAACCCATATTCATATTTATGTTTAACTATTTTCACATCGTTACAACACTGTCTATAGACATAATTTGACATTTGAAATGTCTTTATTCTTTTGGAACTTCTGTTAGTGTAATATTTACTGTACATTTTTATTGGTTTATTTCACTTAGTTTATTTCTCTTCGCAATGTTAGCATATGTTTCCCGTGCCTATAAAGCCCTTACATTGAAAAGATTTATAGAGAGAGAGAGAGTGTAGAGAGAGAGAGAGAGTGTAGAGAGAGAGAGTAGAGAGAGAGTAGAGAGAGATTAGAGAGAGTGTAGAGAGAGAGAGAGAGTGTAGAGAGAGAGAGTAGAGAGAGAGTAGAGAGAGATTAGAGAGAGTGTAGAGAGAGGGAGAGAGTGTTGAGAGAATGCAGAGAGAGTGTAGAGAGAGAGAGGGGAGAGAGAAAGGAGAGAGAGTAGAGGTGGAGAGAGAGTAGAGAGAGAAAGTAGAGAAAGAGAGTGTAGAGAGAGGGAAAGAGTGTAGAGAGAGAGTGTACAGAGAGAGAGGGGGGAGAGAAAGGAGAGAGAGTAGAGGTGGAGAGAGAGTAGAGAGAGAAAGGAAGCGAGAGAGAGAGAGAGAGAGAGAAGGAAAGAGAGAGAGAGAGGAGAGAGTGGTGGAGAGAGAAAGAGAGAGAAGGAAAGAGAGAGAGAGAGAGAGAAGGGAAGAGAGAGAGAGGAGAGAGTAGAGAGAGAGAGGAGAGAGAGGATAGAGAGTAGAGAGAGAGAGGAGAGAGAGGATAGAGAGAGAGAGGAGAGAGGAGAGATGAGAGAGTAGAGAGAGAGAGTGAGAGAGAGGATAGAGAGAGAGAGAGTGGAGGTGGAGAGAGAGAGAGAGAGAGAGAGAGATAGAGAGAGAGTGGAGGTGGAGAGAGACATGTCTGCACTCTGGACTGTGGTGAGACAACAGAGGAGCAGCAGGCACCTTATGTGATACTAATACTCCTGCACCTCTCACTACTGAGCAGCAGGCACAATTGCAGGACACACACACACACACACACACACACACACACAGACAGACAGGCACGCACACTGTATGAACAACGGCAGCAAGGCTTTCTACTCTTACAGGAGGAGTTGACATTTACACTGCTGGAATGGAACTCTGCCGACTGCGTTTAGAGTTTATTATTCTTTAATAGCAGTTCCCCATGGTTTTTCAGACTAGGCCTTCGACTGTGTGTTGAACCCTTTCTCGTGGTTGGTGTCTTGACGGATTTATCCAAAATCGTGTGACATGAAACATTATTTTTCTCTCCTTGCATTTATGGCAGTTTACAGTGCATTCGGATGTTATTCAGACCCCTTGACTTTTTCCACATTTAGTTACGTTACAGCCTTATTCTAAAATGTATTAAATAGTTTTGTTCACTCATCAATCTACACACAATACCCCATAATGACGTCACAATACCCCATAATGACGTCACAATACCCCATAATGACACCACAATACCCCATAATGACATCACAATACCCCATAATGACATCACAATACCCCATAATGACAAAGCAAAAACAGTTTTTTAGGAATTTTTGCAAATAATGTATAATGTATAAAAAAAAAAAAAAACGGAAATATCACGTTTGTATAAGTATTCAGACCCTTTACTCAGTACTTTGTTGAAAGTATCGCACCTTTGGCAGCGATTACAGCCTCGAGTCTTCTTGTGTATGACGCTACAAGCTTGGCACACCTGTATTTGGGGAATTTTTCCCATTCTTCTCTGCAGATCCTCTCAAGCTCTTTCAGGTTAGATGGGGAGCGTTGCTGCACAGCTATTGTCAGGTCTCTCCAGAGATGTTCGATCGGGTTCAAGTCTGGGCTCTGACTGGGCCACTCAAGGTTATTCAGAGACTTGTCCCAAAGCCACTCCTGCGATGTCTTGGCTGTGTGCTTTGGGTCGTTGTCCTGTTGGAAGGTGAACCTTCACCCCAGTCGAGGTCCTGAGCGCTCTGGAGCAGGTTTTCATCAAGGATGTGTCTGTACTTTGCTCTGTTCATCTTTCCCTCGATCCTGACTAGTCTTCCAGTCCCTGCCGCTGAAAAACATCCCCACAGCATGATGCTGCCACCACCATGCTTCACCGTAGGGATGGTGCCAGGTTTCATCCAGACGCGACGCTTGGCATTCTGACCAAAGTGTTCAATCTTGGTTTCATCAGACCAAAGAATCTTGTTTCTCATGGTCTGAGAGTCCTTTAGGTGCCTTCAGAGATGGTTGTCCTTCTGGAATGTTCTCCCATCTCCATAGAGGAACTCTGGAGCTCTGTCAGAGTGACCATCGGGTTCTTGGTCACCTCCCTGACCAAGGCTCTTCTCCCCCGATTGTTCAGTTTGGCCAGGCGGCTAGCTCTAGGAAGAATCTTGTCGGTTCCAAACTACATCCATTTTAAGAATGATGGAGGCCACTGTGTTCTTGGGGACCTTCAATGCTGCAAAACATTGTTGATACCCTTCCCCAGATCTGTGCCACAACACAATCCTGTCCCGGAGCTCAATTGTGCATGGATCCATGTTGAATATCCCTAGTGAATTGATGTTGATCATCTGTTGCCAGGTTGATTAACAGCAGGGTCAATGAGTTCATGTTTTCCTGATTTTGTGCCTCGGTGTCTACTGTGCGCAATTGTGTAGTGTAGACTATTGCGCAAACCCCAACGCTATTCCTATGAATTATTCTGACTATAATGACAGAAAAATGACATACAGCCTAGTGGGCTTCTTCACAACATCATCTGGTAATGAAATAACAAATACATTTTGGTTTCCATGTTTACATCTGAAATTTATCGTGCAATTATTATGAGGATGACAACAACTAATGTTTCAACTTGAATTTCCACAAGAAACCTGGTTTTTGGTTTCTTTCTCATTATAAAAACAGCGACGGTGAGATTCAAATGGTGAGATTAATGCTACCTCTATTTATGGCTTGATTATGTGTGTCTGGGTCAGCCACATAGGCTACAGAAACATCACCATGTAATCTATTTAGTCAGGCACATTATTCTGACATATTTTACAACGTAATAATAATTTGAATATCACTGCATTGGGAAGGACGGCACATGTAATTATTCTTTGTGGTAATGGCCTACTTTTTTGACACTTTTTTGCAGGCTTTGGTGGGGGGGGGGTCTATATTAGCCCCTATACAATTGTATACCATTGAGGTCCTTGATTACAATGAAGTGCTTGAAAAAGTCCCTAAAAGTCCTTGAATTTGACTTGACAATGCCTGTATGAACCCTGCTTATAGGATGTATAGTCCTAGGGCTATGTAGGTGGAGTTGGAATTATGGGACCGTTGGACAGTGCCTTTGGAAAGTATTCAAACTGCTTGACTTTTTCCAAATGTTGTTACTTTACAGCCTTAATCTAAAATGGATTAAATAAAAACAATCCCTAGGCAATCTACACACAATACCCCATAATGACATCACAATACCCCATAATGACATCACAATACCCCAATATGACATCACAATGACATCACAATACCCCATAATGACATCACAATACCCCAATATGACATCACAATATCCCACAATGACATCACAATACCCCATAACGACAATGCAAAAACAGGTTTTTACAAAGTTTTGCACATTTATTAAAAATCAAAAAACAGAATTACCTTATTCACATAAGTATTCAGACCCTTTGCCATGAGACTCGAAATTGAGCTCAGGTGCATCCTGTTTCCATTGATCATCGTTGAGTTGTTTCTACAACCTGATTGGAGTCACCTGTGGTAAAGTCAATTGATTGGACATGATTTGGAAAGGCACACACCTGTCTATATAAGGTCCCACAGTTCACAGTGCATGTCAGAGCAAAAACCAAGCCATGAGGTCGAAGGAATTGCCGCATTGAAGGTCCTGAAGAACACAGTGGCCTCCATCATTCTTAAATGTAAGAAGTTTGGAACCACCAAACCTCTTCCTAGAGCTGGCCGCCCGGCCAAACTGAGGGAGGTGAACAAGAATGCAATGGTCACTCTAACAGAGCTCTAGAGTTCCTTTGTGGAGATGGGAGAACATTCCAGAAGGACAACCATCTCTGCAGCACTCCACCAATCAGGCCTTTATAGTAGAGTGGCCAGACAGAAGCCACTCCTCAGTAAAAGGCACATGACAGCCCGCTTGGAGTTTGCCGAAAGGTACCTAAATACCATCAGACCATGAGAAACAAGATTCTCTGGTCTGATGAAACTAATATTCAACTATTTGGCCTGAATGCCAAGCGTCACATCTTGAGGAAACCTGCCACCATCCCAACGGTGAAGCATGGTGGTGGCAATGTTTTTCAGCGGCAGGGACTGTGAGACCAGTCAGGATCGAGGCGAGGATGAATGGAGCAAAGAACAGAGAGATTCTTGATGAAAACCTGCTCCAGAGTCCTCAGGACCTCAGACTGGGGGCGAAGGTTCACCTTCCAACAGGACAACGACCCTAAGCACACAGCTAAGACAACGCAGGAGTGGCTTCGGAGAAAGTCTCTGAATGCCAGTGCCTGGACTTGAACCCGGTCAAACATCTCTGGAGAGACCTGAAAATAGCTGTGCAGCAACGCTCCCCATCCAACCTGACAGAGCTTGAGAGGATGTGCAGAGAAGAATGGGAGAAACTCCCGAAATACAGGTGTGCCAAGCTTGTAGCGTCATACCCAAGAAGACTCCAGGCTGTAATCGCTGCCAAAGGTACTTCAACAAAGTACTGAGTAAAAGGTCTGAACACTTATGTTTTTATAAATTAGCCAGAAATTCCCCCCCAAAATTTTGACTAGTCAATTTGGGGTATTGTGTGTAGATTGAAGAGGGACAAAAAGCTATTTAATCGATTGTAGAATAAGGCTGTAACGTACCAAAATGTGTAAAAAGTCAAGGGTTTTGATTACTTTCCGAAGGCACTGTATATTCCTCTAAGTACACATGTGGATCTGCATACATTTTTTTAACATTTTTGTTTCAAATTATCTTTTACATTCAGAGTAAATTGCCTGTAATCCTTTTTTTGCTATAGCCTATTTCAATTGATATGTTATATTTACAGAATGCAAGATAACTATGAAGCGATAGTTACATTTCTTCAAAAGCAGCTCTAAATGTCAAGTCAGAAAATATGTTTTTGTTTTTTTTCTCGCTCCAATAACGTATGATTTCTCCCGCCACGCTATTTCATGATCAAACAATCTACTGGAGTTCTAGGCAATCTCAGAAAGTTTGAAGTAGTTTTTTTTTTTTAATGAAATTTGAACATGCCTTAAAGTGGAACAAAGCATTATATGACAAAAAGGATGCATGCATGCGAGACCAGAACAAAAAAAATACTTCCTTGCCGCTGTGAATAATCCGACTAATTGAATTATCATAAAAGCATTAAGACAAATTAAAGTAATGAAAAGTGTTTGTCCTTAAAGTTGCTCCGAACAATTATGTTATTCAGAATCTATGCTATTCTCAATCACGACTATATTTTGAATGACAAATTATATGTCAGCCCACATTTAGTAAAATTGAGCAAACAATACCAAGATGGAAAAATCGCTGAGGCTGAGGAAAGGAAACAATGTTATCCTGGACCTATTTCCAGATTATTCTAGAAATGTGCAACCTACCTACAACACATAGTAACCTAGACATAATAAGAGAGGAGGATGAGACAAACATGTGAATCAGTTCATTATGATCCAGTTCGGAGGACAGCAGAGTTGGGTCTGCAGCCCATGATAATTTACAAGCCATCAGCCCAGACAGCGAGACTTATTTACAGTGTGTCACTCGCTCCGTCTATGCCACACACCTCTTTCGTGCCACACAGACATGGCCACACAGCTCCAGCAGGAATAGCTGTGTGTGTGTGTGTGTGTGTGTGTGTGTGTGTGTGTGTGTGTGTGTGTGTGTGTGTGTGTGTGTGTGTGTCACGTGTGTGTGCTTTTACGTGGTTGCGTGCATGTGTTTTTAAATGTAACCAATACTACTGTGTATTACTAAAAATATTGAAATATGTAAACATCTTGACCTTTTGCTGTTGAACATCATGTTGAACATCATGTGAAAACATTATATGGGAACATCATTTGGGAACATCATGTGTGAACATCATGTGGGAACATGTGGGAACATCATGTGGGAACATCATGTTGAACATCCTGTTGAACATCATGTTGAACATCATGTTGAACATCATGTTGAACATCATGTGGGAACATCATGTGGGAACATCATGTTGAACATCATGTGGGAACATCATGTGGGAACATCATGTGGGAACATCATGTTGAACATCATGTTGAACATCATGTGGGAACATCATGTGGGAACATCATGTTGAACATCCTGTTGAACATCATGTTGAACATCATGTGGGAACATCATGTTGAACATGATGTGGGAACATCATGTGTGAACATCATGTGGGAACATCATGTGGGAACATCATGTTGAACATCATGTTGAACATCATATGGGAACATCATGTTGAACATCATATGGGAACATCATATGGGAACATCGTGTGGGAACATCATGTTGAACATCATGTTGAACATCATGTTGAGCATCATGTTGAACATCATATGGGAACATCATATGGGAACATCATGTGGGAACATCATGTTGAACATCATGTGGGAACATCATATGGGAACATCATATGGGAACATCATGTTGAACATCATGTGGGAACATCATATGGGAACATCATGTTGAACATCGTGTTGAACATCATGTGGGAACATCATGTGGGAACATCATGTGGGAACATCATATGGGAACATCATGTGGGAACATCATGTTGAACATCATGTTGAACATCCTGTTGAACATCATATGGGAACATCATGTGGGAACATCATATGGGAACATTTTGTGGGAACATCGTGTTGAACATCATGTTGAACATCCTGTTGAACATCATGTGGGAACATCATATGGGAACATCGTGTTGAACATCATGTTGAACATCCTGTTGAACATCATATGGGAACATCGTGTTGAACATCATGTGGGAACATCGTGTTGAACATCATGTTGAACATCCTGTTGAACATCATGTTGAACATCATATGGGAACATCATGTGGGAACATCATGTTGAACATCATGTGGGAACATCATGTTGAACATCGTGTTGAACATCATGTTGAACATCGTGTTGAACATCATGTGGGAACATCGTGTTGAACATCATGTGGGAACATCCTGTGGGAACTTCATATGAGAACATCATGTGGGTACATCGTGTTGAACATCATGTGGGAACATCATGTGGGAACATCATGTTGGAACATCATATGGGAACATCATGTTGAACATCATGTGGGAACATCATGTTGAACATCGTGTTGAACATCATGTGGGAACATCATGTGGGAACATCATGTGGGAACATCATGTTGAACATCCTGTTGAACATCATGTTGAACATCATGTGGGAACATCATGTGGGAACATCATGTTGAACATCATGTTGAACATCATGTTGAACATCATGTTGAACATCCTGTTGAACATCATGTTGAACATCCTGTTGAACATCATGTTGAACATCATGTTGAACATCCTGTTGAACATCATGTTGAACATCATGTTGAACATCATGTTGAACATCGTGTGGGAACATCATGTTGAACATCGTGTGGGAACATCATGTTGGAACATCATATGGGAACATCATGTTGGAACATCATGTTGAACATCGTGTGGGAACATTGTGTGTGAACATCATGTTGGAACATCATGTTGAACATCGTGTGGGAACATCATGTTGGAACATCATGTTGAACATCGTGTGGGAACATCATGTGGGAACATCATGTTGAACATCATGTGTTAAAACAATGTTACATTAGCCTGAACACCATGTAGTCTTCCAGCAGCACCACTAGTAAAACGTTCTAAGCTTAATTAATGTTTCGCCTCAGTTGCTCCAATTCTGTCAATCCTCTAATTCCTACAGGGATATTATCCATTTCCCGTTAATACGTTTTCAAACATCTTTTCAATTTACTGGGGAATGTGTGGAGATTTTTCCTTAACATGTTTAAAGGGGCAATCAGCAGGTGAAGCAATAACAAAGCCAACTCCCCGCCCCTGTTTCACTATAAAGCAGGGGGATGTAACCACTCTCAAATTCAAAGACAGAGCGATGGATGCAAGGACTGACCATCTATGATATATACCCCTCCCCCCCAAAAAAAAATTGACCATGTTTTTTTAAATTCTATACAGTGTTTGTTTACATGTACTTTGTTTATAAACATTGGAGTAAAACAAGCTTATATTGTGGGTTCTGATGGAGTACGACAGTTGGACTGAACTCATGAGGCATTTATAAGTTATATACTTCAAGAACCAATGGGTACATATCATTAATTCATAAGTCTAAAAGGGATGTAAGAACTGCTGATTGTCCCTTTAATATAACTCCACCACTGCTTCTCCTTGGAGAAATCACTTCTCCAACACAGCTGCCTCAAATGGTTTTAGAAACAAAGTTTTCTTCAGCCGGGAATCCCAACTTGTTTAATTTGTATTATCTGGTTAACAAAATAAACACACAAAAAAAACACAGTCCTTGGACATCACAGTATGAAGCCTTATGTATCGCTTACGAAGCCTCTGTATTCTCTGGTTAACAGAGGAGAGAGAGAGAAAGATGGTCTGGATATATAGTTCCAAACAGCTATGGACAGAACACATTATTTAGTGATGGACAGAACAAATGACTTAGTTCAAAACAGCTACAGCTAATTAGCAAGACATGGAAGAAGTCTGAAAGTTAATTATTATGTGAGTTAGAGAGAGATGGGAGACGGAGAGAGAGAGAGAGAGAGAGAGAGAGAGAGAGAGAGAGAGAGAGAGAGAGAGAGAGAGAGAGAGAGAGAGAAGAAGGGGGGGCTAGAAGCCACCCACTGACCTCATTTTTATTTCTTCATTTCTTTATAATAATAGTAATAGAGAAAGTGGCAGCTACGGCATAAGATGGTTGTAACCAATGTTCCCTCTAAGCTGCGCTCAACTTTCTAGACTTTTCCCTGTTCGTTAATTAACACTATCAACGTTTCCCTTTACTGTGGCAATTGTGATCGAATCATCGCAATATTAGCCACTTTCAAATGCAACATAAGCGAAAGAAAATGAGCTACTTTGTTTTTGACACAGACTCTAGCCAAAAGATGTGCACTATGGGAAATAGGTGCCATTTTGGGTCATAATCCCTGGAGCAGGGATGGGGCCCACAACAAATCAGAACTTATCAGAACTTATACGCAGTGGCTCGTGGGTCTGCGTACCTACATCCATACCCACGCAGGCAGCCTTCTGGGTACCCACATCCATACCCACGCAGGCAGCCTTCTGGGTACCTTAAGCTACATTTTGTTGGGGACCCCCTCCCCACCTTGCAAGCAAAGCCTTTTAGCTGCCCTCGTCCTGACAGCGGAGAGAAAAAATTCTGTTTTAAAGTTAATTTATTGTAATTCTACACATTTTGCCATGTGGCGTAGAGAAAACGTTGCCGTTTTAAAGCAGGTTTGCTGCAATTCTACACGTTTTGCCGTAGGGTGGAGAGAAATGTCAGCAGTTTTTAATATGATATCTGAGTGAGAGTGAATAACAAAATCAATGTGGGCCCCCTGGTCGGTAATTCCACCACGATTACTACACGTTTAGATAGCTGGCTAGACTAACTTACCAATCTAAAATGTTTTAGCTGACTGGGCTAATTGAGAGACTGTAAGTGACTTTCAAAACAAGAAGAACTGCTGATGCACAACCACATTTCTAAATGACACCTTTTGTATTCTACTATTCTAACTCTCAACAGTAAGTTGAGACCCCGGCTGAGTTCTGCAGGCCTACAAAAAGGGGGTCCTCCCCATGTTCCCTCCTCCTTTCCTCCTATTCTCTCCCCCTCTCCTCTCTCTTCCCTCTCTCCCTTTCCCCGCTCCTCTCCCTGCCTCCCTTCCTCCCTTGTTCCCCTTCTCCTCTCTCTCCTCTCCTCTCCTCTCCTCTCCTCTCCTCTCCTCTCCTCTCCTCTCCTCTCCTCTCCTCTCCTATCCTCTCTCCTCTCCTCTCCACTCCCCTCTCCTCTCTCCCATCCTCTCTCCTCTCTCCCCTCTCCTCTCTCCCCTCCCCTCCCCCCTCTTCTCTCTCCACTCCCATCTCCTCTGTGTGTGGCTGGTCCTTCGGAGTGCTGTTTCTCTGGTGCAGTGACAAATCTAGGGAGACAGGCAGCACACGGCCAAGCAGCCAGAGGACACTACCCTATTCCCTACATAGTGCACTATTTAGGGCTCTGTTCAAAAGTAGTGCACTATATAAGGCTCTGTTCAAAAGTAGTGCACTATATAGGGCTCTGTTCAAAAGTAGTGCACTATTAGGGCTCTGTTCAAAAGTAGTGCACTATTTAGGGCATTGGGTGCCATTTGGGATGCATACAGACACCTCTCTCAAGCGCCCGCTATCATTTAACTTGTTCCTCTCCTCCTCCTCTTCTCCCTTGTTCCTCTCCTCCTCCTCTTCTCCCTTGTTCCTCTCCTCCTCCTCTTTGTTTCGCTCCCATCCTCCACTGCTGACATTAATCTTCTCTCGTCTGCCGTGTGGAGTAAGACACACACACACACGGAAGAGAAGAGATGGGCAGTTGGAGGCCTAACTCTTAAAGACTCTTTCCCTCCTCCCTCCTCTCCCTCCTCTCCCTCCTCCCTCCTCTCCCTCCTCTCCCTCTCCCTCATCTCAGTGTGCCTAACCTTTACCCCTAAATACTCTTTCCCTCCTCCCTCCTCTCTCTCCTCCCTCCTCTCCCTCTTCCCTCCTCTCCCTCCTCTCAGTGTGCCTATCCTTTACCCCTAAAGACTCTTTCCCTCCTCAATCCTCTCCCTCCTCCCTCCTCCCTCCTCTCCCTCTTCCCTCCTCTCCCTCCTCTCAGTGTGCCTAACCTTTACCCCTAAAGACTCTTTCCAAACTCTTCTGTGTTGTCTTGTTGAGCTGAAGCTTAGGCGAACCCTTCAGTTCACAGGCAATGTTACTGATCACGCGAGCTTGGGAACCAGCATTTACCTCTTTAAAAAACATGCAGCAATTGAGTTGGAGCGTCTTACTTCTTTCAAATATAAGCTAAACCTGAAGGAGTATGGTAATGCTGATGAACTGTCTTAGGCCAATCTATGTGGTCTCCCTGTTAGAGAGAAGGGATCTCAATAGAGAATTAGAGGGTTGATATTAATATGGCATACAGCCAACCACCACCTCTCTCTTTTCTCTCTCACCACCCAGCATGAGTCTGATCCTCCATCCCTCTGCTATCAAATGTCCACCCCCATCCCCCTCATCCTCTCCCTCCTCCCCCTCCTCCCCACTCTCCCTCCTCCCCACTCTCCTTTCTCCCTCCTCCCCCTCCTCCCCACTCTCCCTCCTCCCCCTCATCCGTCCTCTCTCACTCCTCTCCCTCCTCCCCCTCCTCCCCACTCTCCCTCCTCCCCCTCATCCGTCCTCTCTCACTCCTCTCCCTCCTCCCCCTCCTCCCCACTCTCCCTACTCCCCACTCTCCCTCCTCCCCCTCCTGCCCACTCTCCCTCCTCCCCCTCCTCCCCACTCTCCCTCCTCCCTCCTCCGCCTCCTCCTTCCTCCCCCTCCTCCCCACTCTCCCTCCTCCCCACTCTCCTTTCTCCCTCCTCCCCCTCCTCCCCACTCTCCCTCCTCCCCCTCATCCGTCCTCTCTCACTCCTCTCCCTCCTCCCCCTCCTCCCCACTCTCCCTCCTCCCCACTCTCCCTCCTCCCTCCTCCCTCCTCCCCCTCCTCCCCACTCTCTCTACTCCCCCTCCTCCCTACTCCCCCTCCTCCCCACTCTCCCTACTCCCCACTCTCCCTCCTCCCCCTCCTGCCCACTCTCCCTCCTCCCCCTCCTCCCCACTCTCCCTCCTCCCTCCTCCGCCTCCTCCTTCCTCCCCCTCCTCCCCACTCTCCCTCCTCCCTCCTCCCCCTCCTCATGTCTCCTGGTCTGACAAATACCGCTGTAGCTCGGCCACCTTCCACCGCAGATGCGGAAGGCCGACATAGGAGGATACAGTGGATTGAAGTGCAGCCCGACTTAAACTGACAGATGTTTTTTTATTATTATGTTACTTAGATTGACGCACGGGTGACACTTAAGGAATGGCATTGTAATGTACATATTGTTTTATGATGAAAACAGTAAGAAAACATGATGAAAACATGATGAAAACAGTAAGAAAACATTTTATTTAAAAAAAAATTTATTTCACCTTTATTTAACCAGGTAGGCTAGTTGAGAACAAGTTCTCATTTACAACTACGACCTGGCCAAGATAAAGCAAAGCAGTGCGACAGAAACAGCAACACAGAGTTACACATGGAATAAACAAGCATACAGTCAATAACACAATATAAAAAAAAGAAAGTCTATATACAGTGTGTGTAAATGGTGTGAGGAGGTAAGGCAATAAATAGGCCATAGTAGCGAAGTTATTACAATTTAGCAGATTAACACTGGAGTGATAGATGAGCAGATGATGATGAGCAGATGATGGTGTGTGAGTAGTGATACTGGTGTGCAAAAGAGCAGCAAAGTAAATAAAAACAATATGGGGATGAGGTAGGTAGATTGGGTGGGCTATTTACAGATGGACTATGTACAGCTGCAGCGATCAGTTAGCTGCTCAGATAGCTGATGTTTAAAGTTAGTGAGGGAAATGTAAGTCTCCAGCTTCAGCAATTTTTGCAATTCGTTCCAATCACTGGCAGCAGAGAATTGGAAGGAAAGGTGGCCAAAGGAGGTGTTGGCTTTGTGGATGACCAGTGAGATATACCTGCTGGAGCGCGTGCTATGGGTGGGTGTTGTTATCGTGACCAGTGAGCTGAGATAAGGATGATGAAAACAGTAAGAAACAGTAAGAAAACATAGTGGTAATGAAACAGCTAGCTTATGCTTGTCATAACGTACTTTCATTGCCAGGTTACCATAAAGTGTTTGTTTACATGACCTTTGACTGTCGGTAAATGTACTCAAGACAAAGGTTGATGCTGACACCTAGTGGTGACATTAGGAACGGCATGTTACTGCATTTCAATACCTTTTTTGTTTGTTGGTGAACTTTTTGTACAGAGCAGATTCAGATTGAATTTGAGACAAGAGTTGAATTTATTCAAACAGCCACCCCTT
>NW_021822791.1:20000-42682 GCF_901001165.1 Salmo trutta | reverse complement strand
CCTACACACACACATCTACACGCACCTACACACACACACACACACACACACACACACCTAAACACACACATACACACACACCTACACACACACACACATCTACACGCACCTACACACACCTAGACACATACACACACACCTACACACACACACACCCACACGCACATTCATCTACACACACCTACACACACCTGCACACACCTACACCCACACAACTACACACAACTACACACACCTACACACACCTACACATCTACACACACCTACACACACACCTACACACACACACACACACCTACACACACCTAAACATACACACACACACTCATCTACACACACCTACACACACACACCTTCACACACACCTACACACATCTACACACAACTACACACCTACACAAACATCTACACACACCTAAACACACACACAACTACACACACTTACACACACCTACACACACACACACACATACAAACCTACATGCACCTACACACACACTTAAACACACACATCTACACACACACAACTACACACACCTACACGCACCTACACACACACACACCTACACACACCTACACACACCTACACACACCTTCACACAACTTCACACCTACACACACACATAAACACACACCTACACCCGCCTAAACACACACACCTACACACACACACACACACACACACCTACACACACATCTACACACACATACACACACACCTACACACACACAAACACACCTACAAACACATACACACACACATACACACACACACACCTAAACACACACATACACACACCTCACACATACACACCCACACGCACATTCATCTACACACACCTACACACACCTACACACACACACCTACACACACACAACTACACACAACTACACACACACAACTACACACAACGACACACATCTACACACACCTACATACACACACACACCTACACACACCTACACACACCTACACATACACACACACACATCTACACACACCTGCACACACACACCTACACACACCTACACACCTACACACACATCTACACACACCTACACACACCTACACACACCTACACACACCTACACACACCTACACACACCTACACACACACACACACACACACACACACACCTACACGAACCCACACACATACAAACCTACATGCACCTACACACACACTTAAACACACACACACACACCTACACGCACCTACACACACACACACACACACACACCTATACACACCTACACACACACACACACACCTACACACACCTACACACACACACACACCTACACACACCTACACACACCTACACACACCTTCACACAACTTCACACCTACACACCTACACACACCTACACACAACTTCACACCTACACACACACATAAACACACACCTACACACACCTAAACACACACACCTAAACACACACCTACACACACCTACACCCACCTAAACACACACACACACACACACACCTACACACATCTACACACACACACCTACACACACATACACATACACACCTAAACACACCTACATATCTACACACACACCTACACACACCTACACACACATACACATACACACCTAAACACACCTACATATCTACACACACACCTACACGAACCTACACACACACACCTACACACACCTACACGCCTACACACACCTACACATCTACACACACACTCACGCACCTAACCTAATTGACAGAGTGATAAGGAGGAAGCCTGAACAGAATACAAATATTCCAAAATAGGCATCCTGCTTGCAATAAGGCACTAAAGTAAAACTGCAAAAAAAATATTTTTCTAGGGGTTCCACAACGCGGTTAGCCTTTACGGCTGGGACTGTGGATTCCGCGAGTGGCTGCACTACAGACACTTGTCGTCGTCGTGGGAAAGACTCATTGTTTATCTTTTCTTAAAACAACTGGTTGCAGTAAAGAAAAGAGAGTAAAAAAAAGTCAAGTAAAGAGCCAGTCTGGATACTAAGGAGATCCTGAGGGAAATCGGACGAGTACCAACAGCTTTACGCTACGGAGGAACAACATACTCCATCATGGAAAGATCCGACCACCTCACAAAATAACAAAAAAATAATTATAAAAACAGATTCATCTACAGACATGGACGATTTACCATTGAGGTACAGGCTAGTGCTCTGGCTGGAATCCACGCAACACTGGAAAAGTTGTGTGAGGAGGTAGCAGGGCTGAGGGGGAGTTTGATGTTCAGCCAGGTGTGAAATTCTCACGCTCCAAGGAGAAAACAAGACACTCACAGTCAAGGTAAAAATCCACGATTCTAACATGGATTGTCTACTCAGGGAAAACAAAGTCGGAGCATGTGTGAAAATTTTTTGGGGGGATTCCTGAAGACGCATCCAATAATCCAGAGGGCGCGATCAGAGAATTCATGCAGTCCGCCTTGAAACTTCCTATAGAGACTGGAAACAAGGTGGCTTTCCATCAAGTGCACAGACTTGGAGTTCGGAGCGACAAGACCAAGGGTCCCCGACCGATCATCGCAAAATTTGAACACTACGAACAAAAGGAGCTGATCAAAAGCAGAGGAAGGGAGCTGAAAGGGACCAAATTCAGTCTCAATGACCAATTTCCGAACATTATGAAGTTGAAATGGACACACACGTACTCAACTACATGCTCGCTTACACATACGGACTTATACACACACACCTGATCTCGCTCTCTTCTCTCACTCTCTCTTTCTCTCTTTTCTCTTTTCTCTTCTCTCCCTTTCTCTATTGTCGAGAATTGTTTTATAATTTAATGTGTTTATTTTTTGTCTATCTTTTTTATGTATTTGTCTACAAGTTTATATGTTTACAACAAGCAAGGGGAAGATATCAGAATAGGGGCATTGGGGAATAATAACATATTGTACGGAATACATTTGTACTGTAGTGAAGCCGTCTCTAGAGTAATGTAAGGTCTCTTTCATGATCACGTGAAACGTCAATTGCTATGGAAATGCTGGGATGTGTTTTTCAATGATGTTAAAGGTACTTATGATGCAACTATGATGGTGATACGATATGGATTACCATTATCATCATGAATATTAAGGCTATACGCACTACATGTTACACAGATAGACACTCAACCATGCAAATTGGCAGAGTTATTATTTATTTGGACAAAAACACATAGTCTTACTCTTATACAGACATCATACACACTCTCACTATATCACATCCAATATCATACACATCAACCTACTCAGATTTGCTACACACATAATATCTTGTCAGAATTTTCTAACATCTGTGGCAGCATCGGCTCACAGGCAAACAGGCAAGGGAATAAAACAAATATTGTTAGAAACTATTTCTTGAATTCTAAATATCAGACATTTGAAAGCTCTAGTTTTGACCTTCATAATACCTCTGATGGCAGTAACTTTACAAGCACTAATTATGGTCAATTTAGCCTGAGAATAGTATCTAGTTATGGTAAGGGGTGAAATAAGTATTGCCAGTTATAATTGTAACAGTTTAGATTATAAAAAAAAGAAGATCAGTCTTTACATGGCTAAAAGAAAAGGAATATAACATATACTGTTTACAGGAAACTCACTCTACATCCTCAGATGAAGTTGCGTGGAAAAAGGAATGGGGTGGGGAAATAATTTACTGTCATGGACAAAGGAACTCAAAGGGTGTGATGATATTAATTAACAAAAATGTCAATCTGAATGTGCAAATAGTCAGGAATGATTCGCAAGGAAGGTGGATCCTTTTGAATATGAAAGTGGACGAAAAAGAGATTTGTCTCATTAATCTATATGGTCCAAATCAGGATGATCCACACTTCTTTGTAAACATTTATACCAATTTATTGAACTTACAGGCAACAAATGATCTAATCATTATGGTGGGAGACTATAACACAGTGTTAAGTACCACAATGGACCGTAAAGGTAACCACTCTACAAACTATCATCACCGTGCCCTGAAGGAAATCACAAATATTATGGACACATTATAAATAGTGGATATTTGGAGACAAAAAAAAAAGACTTAGTGAGATATACATAGAGGAGACTTAATCAATGCGATCAGATCATCATCTAATTGGCATTCACATAACTCTTATTGATTTTCCACGTGGACGGGGATATTGGAAATGTAATCAAAGTTTACTGGAGGACAACTTATTTTTAACTAAGACAAAATAATTTCTAACTGAATTTTTCCAGTATAATATAGGTTCAGCAAATCCCCTTATTGTTTGGGATACGTTTAAATGTACCTTCAGGGGTCATTCAATTCAGTATTCATCAATAATAAAAAAGCAGTTTCTGGCTAAAGAGACAAGGAAAACAAGGAAAATCCATGAACTAATAGTACAGGTAGATAGCAATAAAAACGATACTACAGAGATACAAAATAAGTTAGAGGAAAAGCAAAAAGAACTAAGGAACTTATTCAAGAACGATTTAATGTAATCTATTACAAAAATAAAGCAAACTGGATGGAATATGGAGAAAAATGCACAAAATTCTTCCTGAATCTCCAATACAGGAACGCTAACAAAAATAATTTGCAGAAACTCGTTACTGAAGACTGAGTCATCTATGATTCTCCGAATGATATTTTAAAAGAGGAAGCTAATTATTTTTGGCAGATGTTCTCTTTTCCGTCTCATCCTTTCCCACTGAATGAAGATTACGGTAAGGAATTCTTTCCAAATAATATAAAAAATGTAAAATTAACAAATGTACAGAAAGATCAGTGCGAAGGACAAATTACAGAGGAAGAACTTTTTGAGGCTATTAAATCCTTTCAGTCTGGAAAAACCCCAGGCTTGATGGCATACCGGTAGAGGTATATTACTTAAAGCTCCACTGTTAGATTGTTTTAACTACTCCTATAGAAATGGTAGTCTGTCAGGTACTCAGCAGGAAGGTTTGATTTCTCTATTATTAAAACAAGACCCAGATGGCAAATATAAAGACCCAGTCTATCTAAAATACTGGAGGCCCCTTACACTTCAATGTTGTGATGCAAAAATACTAGCAAAATACATGGCACTCAGAATTAAAAGGGTTTTACCAGGTATTGTTCATCCTGATCAAACAGGTTTTTAACAAGGACGATACATTGGAGATAATATACGACAACAACTAGAAATAATAGAACATCATGAAACATATAAGAAGCCAGGAATGGTATTTATAGCGGATTTTGAAAGGCATTTGATAAAGTAAGACTGGATTTTATTTATAAATGCCTGGATTATTTCAATTTTGGGAATTCTCTTATAAAATGGGTAAAAATAATGTATAGCAACCCAAGGTGTAAAATAGTAAATAGTAAAGTTTTTAATTGTCAAGAGGAGTTAAACAAGGGTGTCCGCTGTCACCATATCTATTCATTATGGCCATTGAAATGTTAGCTATTAAAATCAGATCCAATAACAACATCAGGATTAGAAATCCAAAGCTTAAAAACAAAGGTGTCCATGTATGCTGATGACTCACGTTTTATTATAAGTTCGCAAGCTAGATCCCTGCAATGTCTCACTGAAGATCTAGATAGCTTTTCTGTACTCTCTGGACTAAAACCTAATTATGATAAGTGTACAATATTACGTATTGGATCCTTAAAAAATACAACTTTTGCATTACCCTGCAGTTTACCTATAAAATGGGCTGATGGTGAAGTAGACATACTCGGTATTCATATCACAAAAGATATAAATAAGCTCTCCACAATGAATTTCAATAGAAAACTTGTAAAAATAGACAAGATCCTGCATCCATGGAGAGGTAAACACCTGTCTATTTATGGAAAAAATTGCCCTGATTAACTCCTTAGTCATATCTCAGTTTACTCACTTACTTATGACACTGCCTACTCCTGATGATTCATTTTTCAAATCATATGAGCAAAAAAATATTTCGCTTTATCTGGGACGCTAAACCAGACAAAATGAAGCGTGCCTATCTAAATAATGAATATGAATTGGGTGGTTTGAGATTGTTAAATATAAAAGCGCTAAACCTCTCTCTAAAAGCTTCACTCATTCAAAAGTTTTACTTGAACCCTAAATGGTTCTCAAGTAGATTACTAAGAAAAGCTCATCCATTGTTTAAAAATGGCCTTTTTGCCTTTGTACAGATTGCCATGTCTCATTTTCGATTAATTGAAAATGATACTTTTTTTCAAGTATCTCTCTTTTTCAAACAAGCATTGCAGAGCTGGCTACAATTTCAATTTCATCCCCCTGAAAAGATAGAACAAATATTACAACAAATATTATGACCGAACTCAAATGTGCTGGTTGATAAATTACCTGTATTTATGGGAAAGATGTTTGAAAAGGGTATTTTGTTCTTAAATGATTTTGTAAATTGGAATGGTAGAGTCATGTCCTTCATGGAGTTATCAGAATTGTACGGGAAGGTCTGCTCAATCCAAGAGTACAACCAAATGATTACAGCATTGCCCCAAAAATGGAGGAGGCAGGTGGCAGCGGGAGGAGGTAGGGAACTGGTCTGTCTACCCAATATAAAGGATCAAAACTGGCGGAGGAATAAAAATAGCATAAATAGGAAAGTATACCAGTTTCATTTGAGGACCAGGATGTTGACAACTTTGCCATACAGATTGGTTGGGAAGAGATTTTTGATGTACTGATTCCATGGTACAGGGTGCATGAGTTGATATATAAAACAATGCAAGATTCAAGACTTCGTGCTTTTCAGCTACAATTATTATATAGAATTCTTGCCACCAACAAAATGTTGAATATTTGGGGCATAAAATCATTGAAGCTCTGCAGATTTTGCTGTGAGGATACAGAATCAATAGACCATTTATTTTGGAATTACCCTCAGGTAGCCTGTTTCTGGTCTCAGGTTCAGGAATGGCTGAAAATGCATAGCATTGATCTAAAATTGACCCTAGAAATAGTACTGTTATGAGATCTGGAGAGACCGGGTCAGTCAATTACTAATATACTAATACTCTTAGTAAAAGTATTTATCTTCAACTCGCAATCTGTGGATTCTATTCGATTAGATAGATTGAAATTGTACGTTAAACATCACAGCATAGTTGAAAGATATGTGTTGCGTAGAAACCCGAAGTGGGTGGCCAGCAGAGATAGATGGGATGGGCTGAGGGAAGCTGAGGGTTGGGATGTGGAATTGGAGACAAGTGGGAGTGGAGTTGCTGTGTGAGAGATAGAATGATGGTCAAAGATAAATATTTTTTTTTAAAGTAAAAAGAGTAAAAATAAAACATAATAAAAAGTACATTTGAATGACACTAAGTGGCAGTGTTTTTACAACTAATGCCGGTTTGCCTGAGGCTGATGCCGTGCAGGTGTTTGTACACATGCATATACACACACTCTCATTCAAGTAAACACATACAAGAACACACACATACATGTAATAGTGCCAGACATGCACACAAACATATACAGTTGGCATTGCTGTTTTGATTTTAGTTGTCCTTGATGTCCTTTGTTTTAATTTTATATATATTTTTTGCATTATTGTTTGCTGTTTTCTTCTGTCTTTTCCTTTTTTCTCTTTAGTTCATTCTCTTGGTTGTTGGTGCATCGGGGGGTTCTTGGGGGTATTGTTTTATTGGAATTAATTGTGTTTTTTAATTTTACATTTTTCTTCTTGGGGGGGCTGTGGGAGGGGTCTCGAATGGTTGAGGGACAGCTATTGGGGGGATCTTGGAGGGTTCGGGTTCACGTTTTTTGGCCTGGTGGTAGATCGGTCAACATGCCCTTGAGCAGGGCATTGACCCTGGATGCTTCTGTGTGTCGCTCTGAATGGGAATCTGTTGGATGACTGGTATGATGCCGTTATTGAGTGGCTTCACTGCAAGTATATATTGTGTTTCGAATATTCAATAAATAAATGAAATAAAATAAAAAATAAAAATTGCAAAAAATGTGGCAAAGAAATAAACTTTTTGCCCTGAATACAAAGTGTTATGTTTGTGGCATATCCAACACATCACTGACTACCACTCTTCATATTTTCAAGCATGGTGGTGGCTGCATCATGTTATGGGTATGTTTGTCATCGGTAAGGACTGGGGGAGTTTTTCAGGATAAAAATAAATGGAATAGAGCTAAGCACCGTCAAAATCCTAGAAGAAGACCTGGTTCAGTCAGCTTTCCACCAGACACTCGGAGACAAAATCCCCTTTGAGCCGGTTAATAACCTAGAACACAAGGCCAAATATACACTGGAGTTACTTACCAAGACAACATTGAATGTTCCTGAATGACCTAGATAAAGTTTTGACTTAAATTGGCTTGAAAATCTATGGCAAGACTTGAAAAATGGCTTTCTAGCAATGATCAACAACCAACATGACAACACTTGATACATTTTTTCAAGAATAATGTGCAAATGTTGTACAATCCAGGTGTGCAAAGCTCTTAGAAACTTACCCAGAAAGACTAACAGCTGTAATCACTGCCAAAGGTGATTCTAACATTGACTCAGGGGAGTGAATACTTATGTAAATGAGATATTTCTGTATTTGCACAAAACATTTTTCTAAAAACTTGTTTTCACTTTGTCATTATGGGGTAGATGGGTGAGAACAAAATCTATTTAATAAATGTTTAATTCAGGTTGTAACACAACAAATGTGGAATAAATCAAGGTGTATGAATTCTTTCTGAAGGCACTGTATATATGTATATACACTTTAGATTATGTTATATTATAAAAAAAACTAAATAAAAAAAAAATTGTGGGGGTGGAGCAGAAACCCTTCTGAACCTATCAGATGGTCTAAATTATGTGGGGGTGGAGCAGAAACCCTTTTGAACCTGTCAGATGGTCTAGATTATGTGGGGGTGGAGCAGAAACCCTCTGATCCCTTGCCACATCAAAAATAACGAGAGGGAGAGAGAGAAGTAAAAATCAATGCAGAGTGACTGAGTTACTGTACCTAATGCCAGAGAGTGTCTGCCTGCCTGCTGACTGCCAGTCCACCGGCTCCTTGTACATTTAAATGTGTGGCAGGCTCAGTGTTGATCAGGAGTTTTATGGCATGCTGTCTAGAGGAATACTACAGCTGTCACACCTACTTCACAGGAGAAGAACTGTGTGTGTGTGTGTGTGTGTGTGTGTGTGTGTGTGTGTGTGTGTGTGTGTGTGTGTGTGTGTGTGTGTGTGTGTGTGTGTGTGTGTGTGTGTGTGTGTGTGTGTGGTCGGTCTCCTAACTGAGTGTTGGTAGCCTGTGACAGCTGGAAGTGGTTTTCCAGGAGCTGCTGTTCTCGACTGCAGTACCTCCTCAAACCTCTATTGTTCCCTGACCTCTGGTTCCTCTCCAGATTATAAAAAAAAAATGCTTTGGTTCAACCTCTCCTTAAAAAGCCAAATCTAGACGCCTCCTCACTGAGTAATTATAGACCTATTTCTAAACCTTTTTTATCCAAGATTTTAGAAAAATTGTTTTCAAGAAGATGGTATCTTATTTGAGCAATTTATTTTAAAAAATCCAGTCAGGCAGACGTTTCTCAGTGAGCATGGGTGGTTCAGTATCGTCCTCAGAACCTATTCACTACGGTGTCCCTCAGGGGTCAATTCTTGGCCTCATCCTTTTTCCTGTATATGCTTCCCCTTAGGGACATCATCTGCAATCATAACATCCAGTTTCACTGCTATGCGGAAGTACCCTTCATCATTAACCAAGCTAGCGTAGCTACACTTCACCATTGGCCAAGCTAGCGTAGCTACACTTCATCATTAACCAAGCTAGCGTAGCTACACTTCACCATTGACCAAGCTAGCGTAGCTACACTTCATCATTAACCAAGCTAGCGTAGCTACCCTTCATCATTAACCAAGCTAGCGTAGCTACACTTCACCATTGACCAAGCTAGCGTAGCTACACTTCATCATTAACCAAGCTAGCGTAGCTACCCTTCATCATTAACCAAGCTAGCGTAGCTACCCTTCATCATTAACCAAGCTAGTGTAGCTACCCTTCACCATTGACCAAGCTAGCGTAGCTACCCTTCATCATTGACAAAGCTAGCGTAGCTACCCTTCATCATTAACCAAGCTAGCGTAGCTACCCTTCATCATTAACCAAGCTAGCGTAGCTACCCTTCACCATTGACCAAGCTAGCGTAGCTACCCTTCATCAATAACCAAGCTAGCGTAGCTACCCTTCATCATTAACCAAGCTAGTGTAGCTACCCTTCACCATTGACCAAGCTAGCGTAGCTACCCTTCATCATTGACAAAGCTAGCGTAGCTACCCTTCATCATTAACCAAGCTAGCGTAGCTACCCTTCACCATTAACCAAGCTAGCGTAGCTACCCTTCATCATTAACCAAGCTAGCGTAGCTACCCTTCATCATTAACCAAGCTAGCGTAGCTACACTTCACCATTGACCAAGCTAGCGTAGCTACACTTCATCATTAACCAAGCTAGCGTAGCTACCCTTCATCATTAACCAAGCTAGCGTAGCTACCCTTCATCATTAACCAAGCTAGCGTAGCTACCCTTCATCATTAACCAAGCTAGTGTAGCTACCCTTCACCATTGACCAAGCTAGCGTAGCTACCCTTCATCATTGACAAAGCTAGCGTAGCTACCCTTCATCATTAACCAAGCTAGCGTAGCTACCCTTCATCATTAACCAAGCTAGCGTAGCTACCCTTCACCATTGACCAAGCTAGCGTAGCTACCCTTCATCAATAACCAAGCTAGCGTAGCTACCCTTCATCATTAACCAAGCTAGTGTAGCTACCCTTCACCATTGACCAAGCTAGCGTAGCTACCCTTCATCATTGACAAAGCTAGCGTAGCTACCCTTCATCATTAACCAAGCTAGCGTAGCTACCCTTCACCATTAACCAAGCTAGCGTAGCTACCCTTCATCATTAACCAAGCTAGCGTAGCTACCCTTCACCATTAACCAAGCTAGCATAGCTACCCTTCATCATTAACCAAGCTAGCGTAGCTACCCTTCACCATTAACCAAGCTAGCGTAGCTACCCTTCACCATTGACCAAGCTAGCGTAGCTACCCTTCATCATTAACCAAGCTAGCGTAGCTACCCTTCATCATTAACCAAGCTAGCGTAGCTACCCTTGACAGGTGTCTTGCTGACATCAAATGTTGGATGTCTGACAGTTTTCTCCAGCTCAATGAGAAGAAATCAGAGGTTGTTTTATTTTATTTGGCCCCCACCTTGAAGGAACTCAGATTGTAGATAACCTTAGTACTTTTTCCACAAATGTAAAGCATACGTCCAGAAACCTTGGTGTCTTCTTTGACCCTAACCTAAACCTCGAGCTGCATGTAAAGAAAGGTTGTCCAATCCTGCTTTTGTCATCTAAGAAATAGAGCTAAAGTCAAGTATTTTATTTCACTCACTGATCTGGAGAAAGTTACACAGGCTTTTATTTCCTCATGCTTAGATGACTGTAACTCTTTGTATACTCGTCTGAGTCAGAAATCACTCCATCGCCAACAGTTAGTTCCAAATGCTGCAGCTCAGCTTTTAACAGGAACCAGGAAATTCAGGAACCAGGAAATTCAGGAACCAGGAACCAGGAAATTCAGGAACCAGGAAATTCAGGAACCAGGAAATGCAGGAACCATGAAATGTAACCATATCACACCTATTCTAGCTTCTCTACACTGACTTCTAGTCACTTTTAGGTACATTTTAAAATGTTATTAATCATGTTTAAGGCTTGATTCTTCCCCATCCTATATCTCAGATCTTTTATCTCTACTACGAGCCAGGACGCAGCCTGAGATTGCAAGTTATCGTTTTTCATCATGAATGTTGTTCTGGAGGCAGCTCTGCAGAGTGGTCACTAGCTAGCACAAAGTCCTAAAATATGATTTTAAACCTAAGCTTAACCTTAACCACACTGCTAACCCTCATGCTTAACCTTAACCTTAAATTGAATTAAGAACATTGTTGTTTTCATGAATTTATACAATGTAACCAATTTTGACTTTGCAGCTGGTTTATCTAAGGGGCAATCGCTCAGTTTTGCCTCCAGGACAAGACTCAACAATAAAGGTCAACCTGCACTGAGATCCTTTGGTCGTGCACTGTTGTCCATTCCAAAGTCTAGGTTGAAAACCAATCAGGCTTGCAGATTCAGTGCCTCTGCTGAAGACACACTTTTATAAAGATGCTTTTCATTTTTGATTTTGATTTTTGATTTTAATTAGCTATCTTTTTTTAATTTCTCCTTCCTCCTGTCTTTGTTCCTTTGTTAGAACTTGTGTTTTATTAGTTTATGATGTGAAGAACTTTGTTACTTGTATTGAACAGAACTATACAAGTAGTCATTATTCTTATTAGTGCTAGACTAAAATAGTTCTTCTTTTAATGGAGAATCTGTGATTTCTTCTTTTAATGGAGAATCTGAGAGTTCTTATTTTAATGGAGAATCTGTGATTTCTTATTTTAATGGAGAATCTGAGAGTTCTTATTTTAATGGAGAATCTCAGAGTTCTTCTTAGTTCAAGACTCTCAGAAAAAAAGGGTTCCAAAGTGATTCTTCAGCTGTTCCCATTGGAGAACCCTTTTTGTTTTCAAGTAGAACCCTTATGGTTCCATATAGAACCCTCTGTGAAAAGTGTTCTTCAAAGGGTTCTTCAAAAGGTTCTCCTATGGGGACAGACCCTTTTAGGTTCTAGATAGCACCTTTTTTTAGGGTGTAGGCTTAATCTGTATCTGGGAAACCAGTCCCCAGTCACTTGATAGGCTAACCATTGATAGGTTCGCCTCCGTTCTCTAGTAAGATAGATAATCATTTGTGATTCAAAGACATTAGTTAAAATGTCTGTCAAAGTACAAGTAAAGGCTTTGGAAAGTTTCATTACAAATGATCACCTGTGATTTACAGTAATCTCTTGTTATATGAAAATATATGTCTTTAAATAGGTAGCATCAATAGGTATTATCAATAGGTAGTATCAATAGGTATTATCAATAGGTAGTATCAATTGGTATTATCAATTAGGGCTGTGCCGTTAATTAACATCAACACATGTATCATCTCCTGGCTTCCACACAGCCTACAAGCCACTGATGCAGACCTTTGAAACATCTACATTTTAAAAGTCTAATAAATCCATGTAATGTAGCCTACACATCACAATAACAACATTATTTTAGACAGTGCTAAAGAAACATGATATGAAGAAAATGTAGTCTATTTCAGAAGAACAGAACAGCATACTCTGAGTTGTCCTTATGTTAGGTCCAGATCTGGCTATGCCAAATGGCTGTGGGCCACACTAGTTCATTTAACAGACCAGATTTGCTTAGAATTATGTGACATTTTTTAATATTATTTTATAGTATGAAGAACACAATTGAACAAAGCTGAATAAAATAGCAAGGATATTTTCTCCAAACGATTTGAGGAAGTGCGCACATGCTGCTATTCTGTGTTGAGCGGTTAACAAAGAAATAGGTCCTCCTATATGTTTAATTTAAAGTTATTAATGTGCTTTAGTTGTGATTCAAACATTGGGCTATAATGTTTAGATTTTTAATACATTGTAAGGCTGCATGAAACAGGCTGTACACACTTCATCAGTCTCTCATTCACAATTTTACAAGCACTTGATAATGCCTAGAATTTCACGGCAGCATCCCCTTTGTGTGGCCTTAATGCACCCTAAAATATCCATGCCTTCTGCAGCCAGTGGCTGTTGTGCCCTTGACCCGGAGTGCTGCGTTGTGCCCTTCTTCCTGAGTCCTGCGCGCCCCGAAGCACCTCTCACTCACATGGCTCTCCATCACATGATCAGGTCTTTCTCACAGGCTACAAGTGAAGATGGACACATCTGGGACGCAACTGGGCGTATCTTTATCCAATTCCGAGGTGCATATTGAAGATATTGGAAGAACTGTCCACAATTATTTTTAGTCAGCCAACAAGATGAGTAGGCCTAACGTAGAGCAAAAGCACTAGCCTATTCTACTATCTCCCATAGTACAAAAGTTGACCTATTCTATTCTGTGTGAGAAATAAATATTCCAAACAGTCTGGGACAGTTGTGGGATGCGATAGATTCCAAATTAATCCAAGCAGTAGCATCAAAAACATTTTTTTTCACAATGTGCCTGTTGCAACAGATCAGAACGTTTTGCTTTAAATATTGATAAACTATTTCTTCACATTATAAGCGCAGCAATGCACACATGTCAGAAGGCTATAAGCGCTAATGTTTCATTAGCGGGAAAACACAATTTTCAAAAGTGACCGCAAGTGCGATTATGCATGTAATGCTTTTAATATTAAGGTGCATTATGGTGAAAATTATCTTCCCCAAACTTGAAACTCACGCACTGTGGATGCCAATTAGGCTCTACACACCCTTTTGTGAAGTGGATTCATGTGCTTAATTGTATTTTTCCACTTTAGTTATGATACAAACCTTATAATAACATATAGGCCTATGGGCTAGGCTACACGAGGTGTGCGACTATAATTTAAAAAAGTCGCAAAAAAAAAGGCATTGTTTCTTTCCTTATGCTGGGTATCATTCACAAATAATGATATATAGTTATATAATAGGGATGGTTCTCTATTTTTGCTTACTTAGTACTTCTGTAGTTCCGTCCCAGAGAGCCAGCCTTTAGTCTGTCTCTTTACATCAGCGCACACGCTTCCACTATAACTACATGTTATAACCTGCCGTAACAGTACATCATCCACCCCTATAACTAGATGTTATAACCTGCTGTAATAGTACATCATCCACCCCTATAACTAGGTGTTATAACCTGCCGTAACAGTACATCCTCCCCTATAACTAGGTGTTATAACCTGCAGTAACAGTACATCCTTCCCTATAACTAGGTGTTATAACCTGCAGTAACAGTACATTCTCCCCTATAACTAGGTGTTATAACCTGCAGTAACAGTACATTATCCCCTATAACTATGTCTTATAACCTGCAGTAACAGTACATTCTCCCCTATAACTAGGTGTTATAACCTGCAGTAACAGTACATCCTCCCCCATAACTAGGTGCTATAACCTGCAGTAACAGTACATCCTCCCCCATAACTAGGTGTTATAACCTGCCGTAACAGTACATTCTCCCCTATAACCAGGTGTTATAACCTGCAGTAACAGTACATTCTCCCCTATAACTAGGTGTTATAACCTGCAGTAACAGTACATCCTCCCCTATAACTAGGTGTTATAACCTGCCGTAACAGTACATTCTCCCCTATAACTAGGTGTTATAACCTGCAGTAACAGTACATCCTCCCCTATAACTAGGTGTTATAACCTGCCGTAACAGTACATCCTCCCCTATAACTAGATGTTATAACCTGCAGTAACAGTACATCCTCCCCTATAACTAGGTGTTATAACCTGCAGTAACAGTACATTCTCCCCTATAACTAGATGTTATAACCTGCAGTAACAGTACATTCTCCCCTATAACTAGATGTTATAACCTCCAGTAACAGTATATCCTCCCCTATAACTAGATGTTATAACCTCCAGTAACAGTACATCCTCCCCTATAACTAGGTGTTATAACCTCCAGTAACAGTACATCATCCTCCATACCTAAATGGTATGTCCACCCTCAGTAACAGTCACTTTGTCACTAGACACTTTGTCTAACATTCTTGGCTCCATCTCTCCGTCTCTCTCCATCTTTCACTTGGCAATAAGCCCCCATTGGATCATTTAGCATATACTGTAATACCGGGTGGCATTGTGTTAGTGAGAAACACACAAACCAGAGAAACCCTACACACCAGATGTCCCATTTAGCTCCGAGTACTGCTCCCACACTTCTGAATAGTTAGAACGATCCCACTGCGACAGAAGTGGGAGGGAGAGGAGTAGGATGGAGTTTTTCAGAGAGAGAGAGATAGAGATGGAGGGAGGTTTTGGGAGACCGGGAGTCTTTAAAGGAGAAAGAGAGAGAGGGTGAGAGACTGGAGGAGAGGAACGGGAGGGGATAAAATACCAAGAATGACGCTGCATTGTTTTGCAGCCGTTTAACAGGCTCCTGATAAATCTGGGACTGTTTAGCACAGACTGGAATATGTTACGGGATTCATCCGATGGCATTGAGGAGTATACCACCTCAGTCACCAGCTTCATCAATAAGTGCATCGATGACGTCGTCCCCACAGTGACCGTACTTACATATCCCAACCAGAAGCCATGGATAACAGGTAACATCAGCACTGAGCTAAAGGGTAGAGCTGTCGCTTTCAAGGAGCGGGGCACTAATCTGGACGCTTATAAGAAATCCCACTACGCACTCCAACGAACCATCAAACAGGCAAAGCATCAATACAGGACTAAGATTGAATACTACTACACCGGCTCTGACACTCGTCGGATGTGGCAGGGCTTGCAAACTATCGCGGACTACATAGGGAAACCCAGCCACAAGCTGCCCAGTGACGCAAGCCTACCAGATGAGCTAAATGCCTTCTATGCTTGCTTCGAGGCAAGCAACACTGAACCATGTATGAGAGTACCAGTTGTTCCGGACGACTATGTGATCACACTCTCCATAGTTGATGCGAGTAAGACCTTAAACAGGTCAACATTCACATGGCCGCAGGGCCAGACGGATTACCAGGACATGTACTCAATGCATGCGCTGACCAGCTGGCAAGTGTCTTCATCGACCTTTTCAACCTCTCCCTGACCCAGTCTGTAATACCTACATGTTTCAAACAGACCACCATAGTCCCTGTGCCCAAGAACGCCAAGGTAGCCTGTCTAAATGACTATTGCCTCGTAGCACTAACATCTGTAGCCATGAAATACATTGAACGGCTGGTAATGGCTCACATCAACACCATCATCCCAGACACACTGGACCCACTCCAATTCGCTACCGCCTCAACAGAGCCACAGATGACGCAATCTCTTTTGCGCTCCACACTGCCCTTTCCCACCTGGACAAAAGGGACACCTATGTGAGAATGTTATTCATTGACTACAGCTCAGTGTTCGACACCATAGTGCCCTCAAAGCTCATCACTAAGCTAAGGAGGGGACTGAACACCACCTTCTGCAACTGGATCCTGGACTTCCTGACAAGCCACCCCCAGGTGGTAAGGGTAGGCAACAACACATCCGCCACGCTGACCCTCAACACTGGGGCCCCTCATGGGGGCGTGCTTAGTCCCCTCCTGTACTCCCTGTTCACCCATGACTGCGTGGCCGCACACGACTCCAACACCATCATTCAATTTAGCTGACGATACGACAGTGGTAGGCCTGATCACCGACGATGATGAGACGGCCTATAGGGAGGAGGTCAGACATCTGGCAGTTTGGTGCCAGGACAACATATCAGCAAAAATATCAGCAAAACAATGGAGCTTATCGTGGACTACAGGAAACCGAGGGCCGAGCACACCCCCATTCACATCTACGGGCTGTAGTGGAGCGGGTCGAGAGCTTCAAGTTCCACGGTGTTCACATCACTAAGGACCTATCATGGTCCACACCTTCTAACACAGTCGTGAAGAGGGCACAACAACACCTCTTCCCCCTCAGGAGGCTGAAAAGATTTGGCATGGGTCCTCAGATCCTCAAAATTCTACAGCTGCACCACAGAGAGCATTCTGACTGGCTGCAGCACCGCCTGGTATGGCAGCTGCTTGACATCCGACTGCAAGGCGCTACAGAGTACATCACTGTGGCCGAGTTCCCTGCCTTAGAGGAGAGAGAAGGAAAGATACTTGAGGAGACTTAGAAGAGTCTGTACAGACTCACAACATGAGAGATGCAACAGGGGAGAGAGGTTTTACCAAGCACACACACACTCACACACACTCACTCACTCACACGCTCACACACTCACTCACTCACTCACTCACTCACTCACTCACTCACACACGCCCACACATGCACACACTCACTCACAAATACACACACACACACACACTCACACATACAGACACACACAGAGGACTAAGCGCTGTGGGTCTACTGATCATAAAACTGTCATCACCCAGCTGCTACCGCTGCGCTTATGTGTGATAGTGTGTGTGTGTGTGTGTGTGTGTGTGTGTGTGTGTGTGCGTGCGTGCGTGTGCGCGCATGTGTGTGTGTGCGATAGTGTATGTGTGTGTGTGTGTGTGTGTGTGTGTGTGTGTGTGTGTGTGTGTGTGTGTGTGTGTGTGTGTGTGTGTGTGTGTGTGTGTGTGTGTGTGTGCGATAGTGTATGTGTGTGTGTGTGTGTGTGTGTGTGTGTGTGTGTGTGTGTGTGTCCTCCAGGTAATACATAGTAACTATGCTGGAGGATGCACAGGGATTTGCTTCCTCTAATTAATTTGTCAGAAGTACATTACTTCCAGTTGGCGGGTTGATTAAAAACAATATTAATTTGAATTAACTAGATTCATAATTGAATTCCTATCTATTTGTAATTATTGCTCAGTGAAGTTTTAAATCTGTGATGGGTTGGATGGCTGCCCAGTGATTGGTTGTAACACATATGAAGAGGCATTATGGTGTGACAAGGTAGTACCTGGTGATTGGTTGCGACACACCGACACAGTCGGCACGACAACGACGCTACCCTCTCAGGGTAGGCTGAAAAGATTTGACATGGGTCCACAGATGTTCAAAAACTTCTACAGCTGCACCGTCGAGAGCATCTTGACTGGTTGCATCACCGCCTGGTGTGGCGACTGCTCGGGCATCCGACGGCAAAGTGCTACAGAGGGTAGTGCGTACGGCCATACGTACATCACTGGGGCGAAGCTTCCTGACATCCAGGACCTCTATACCAGGCGGTGTCAGAGGAAGGCCCTAAAAATTGACAAAGACTCCAGTCACCCAAGTCATAGACTGTTCTCTCTGCTACCGCACGGCAAGCGGTACCGATGCACCAAGTCTGGGACCAACAGGACCCTGAATAGCTTCTACCCCCCCAAGCCATAAGACTGATAAATAGTTAGGTACAGTTTTTTTTCACAATCGCTAGGACCCATTTCTCAATACTTAGGTCACTTTTGCAAAGCTCTTGACACAGTTCTCCTAACTAACTTTCAGCTTGGGCACAGCAGTTCATTTTCACATCCAAAATGCACTAAAACTACCAAGTCACTTCATACATGTCTCAAATCAACTCATTCTTCCATAACACTAGCAAAGGGTTGTCACCCAACAAGCACACGTTGTCACTCATAAAACAATGACCTAAACAACACTACTAACAGGTAGCATTACACAATGTTTTCTTCTGTAAAATGTCTTTACCAAACAAGAATGACACCTCTCTACTGTTTACAATTCACTTCAGGAATGAATCAGACATGATGCAATATGCTTCAATATGTTTTATGTCATTTGTTTTGGCATTGAGTGATTCCAAAATATAAGCGTTTGCATATACACCATCTACCAATACAGATACAGTAGCAATGCTAGTCAACCCTGTCTTATGCATTTGGCCACAGGTTCTCATCCACATCACATCTTATGTCATCTTTGGGCAATACACCCAGGAAATAATATTTTGGCACGCCTGGTCCATCCCTGGCAATCTTCTGCAGATATGTCCAGGCATCCAGCATTCATTGCGTCCAGGAAGGGACATCTGATCATGTGGATGGTGGTCATAAACCTTCCACCTCCACGAGGGAAAATAATTCCTCTATGGGGTTGAGGAATGGAGATTAAGGTGGGAGGAAAAGTGACACCATCCTGGGTGTAACGGCTGTCGTATAGAGGGGACCAAGGCGCAGCGTGTTGAGTGCTCATAATGACGTTTATTAAAACTTAGAACACTAAAGAAAATAACAAAGTGAAAACGAACAGCAAACAGTTCTGTCAGGTACTGATGTCTAACAAAGAACCCAACTAAACAGAATTCAACTGCCCACAAACACACTAGAAAAAAAAAAACCAACTTAAATATGATCTCCAATTAGAGACAACGCGAACCAGCTGCCTCTAACTGGAGATCATCCCAAAAACCTCCAACATAGAAATAGAATAATAGAACAAAACATAGAAATAGAAAACATAGACAAACCACCCAAAACACGCCCTGACCTACTCTACTATAGAAAATGACATCTTACTAGTGTCAGGAACGTGGCTACAAACCACTCTGTGACTGCACGGGACTGGTGAAATGCTACATTGTCCCATACAATTGCAAACGTTGGCCGATTTCGCCTCACTGCAACCCTTTGCTCACCTGCCACAACCCTTCCATAGAGGTCATCCAGGATGGCCCAATTAGAGATTTGTGTAACAGCAATCCATCAGAGGATATTGCTGCACACGTTGTGATGTTGGCACCCCTCTGGCCCGGGACATCCACCGTGGCTCTTTTCCCCAATCACATTCCTTTCCTCTCCGCCGTGTTTTGGTCAAGTTGAAACCAGCCTCGTCCACAAAGATGAATATGTTAGGTTGTTCGCCTGGCTTCAATCTCCATGACTCTCTAAAATAAATCCACAAGGCAACATAAGAGTTAGGCTATTACGGTAGTTTACATTATACCTAAAAACATGCCGTTGTGTGTCTCTGCCCTGTTTGGTTTTGTTTATAACCAGTTGTGTATTTTATAGTCATCTTACCTAAACATATTGTTTCCTGAGTTGCTTGACTCGTTCAGAGTTCCTCTCAAAGGGGACAGTGTACAACTGCTTCATCCTGACTTGATGTTATTTTCAGGACACTAGAAATAGTTGTTATGCTTACATTGTGAATATTTCCAAATGTAATGTTGTCTGCCAACACTCTGTCCCGAATCTCTGTGAGTTTTATGCCATTGTTTCTGATGAGCATATCAACGATTGTAGTTTCCTGCATAGCAGTGAAAATCCTACCTCTCCTGCCTGTGGGAGGTAACCGTTGGGTCCTAAGCAGAAATACAAAAACAATTACACACAAGTGGGTTTGGAGGCTTTTCTCAA
The DNA here is from genome assembly GCF_901001165.1 of Salmo trutta. NCBI lineage: Eukaryota > Metazoa > Chordata > Actinopteri > Salmoniformes > Salmonidae > Salmo > Salmo trutta. The sequence continues at coordinate 21,733 of NW_021822791.1, read as the reverse complement.
TTTCCTTCTGTAGTGTGCAGTTCAGACAGATGCCCTTGTAGAATGCACATCTTACCTGTTGTTTTGTCGGAAATTTCTCACAATAGATGCTACTGTTGAGCGTTGCAGATTTAGTTGCACTCTCAGACCGGCCTCTCTCATTGATAGACCATGATTTATTACATGATCAATTATTTTCCCTAATCTCAAGACTACAGCTCTTGATCTTCCTCTCAGTCTTCTTCCACCACGCAGACGTACTCCTCTTCCTCTCCCAGCCACTCTTCTTCCTCTGTCAGCCACTTCTCTATCTCTGGCTGGGTCCATGTTTACATTACAGTACAGCATTATTCCTAAGATGTCCCTTTTTTGTATAGATGGTAAAGAAATTGAAAGACTAACACCTAGGGAGGTGTTCAGCTACAATGGGAATCAGCTGTGGTTGGTCTAATTGTTTTGATAGCATTTTCATTTTTTAGATTTGGAATATATTTTAATACAGTATCACTGTAGAAATGTAGTGAATTTCTGTCTTATACAATTTTGTGTTATTTTAAGTTTTGAACTTATTAACTTAACTTAAGTTTAACCGTTTTGAAACGAGTATGTAAACATGTTCCAAATCGTCCTGTAGGTACATAGAGTTTTTGGTGATGGTTGTGTCTGAGTGAGAAAAGAATTCATTAAATAGGATGTAGTCATCGATATGCATTTTGTGCCAAAGCAAATGAAAAAGGATCCATCGTTTAACCCACATAGGCTGCTGTTGTGTTGTGTTCACTGTGTGAAAAGGTTTGAAAAAAGTGATCTTAGTAATTGAGAAATGGGTCCTAGCGATTGTACATTTTTATTTTTTTTAAACGTTAAATAGTTAACCGCTACCCAGACTACCTGCACTGACCCTTTTAGCACCAGCGGCGGGTTTTTGGACACTGCTGCTAATGTTTACTATCTGTCCCATGTAGCTCAGTTGGTAGAGCATGGTGTCTACAACGCCAGGGTCGTGGGTTCGATTCCCACGGGGGGCCAGTACGGAGAAAAAAAGAATGTATGAAATGTTTGCACTCACTACTGTAAGTTGCTCTGGATAAGCGTCTGCTAAAATGTAAATGTCATGTTATTCCTAGTTATATGTACATATCCCTGTACATTGACTAGGTACTAGTACTGTGTGTCTACAGTTATTTCTTACTCAGTGTGTATCTACTATTACTTTTCTAGTATTTCTCTATTTTCTTTCTCGCTACGTTGAAGAACCCGCAAGTAAACACATCACTGTTAGTCCACACCTGTTGTTTATGAAGCGTGTTAGTCCACACCTGTTGTTTATGAAGCGTGTTAGTCCACACCTGTTGTTTATGAAGCGTGTTAGTCCACACCTGTTGTTTATGAAGCGTGTTAGTCCACACCTGTTGTTTATGAAGCGTGTTAGTCCACACCTGTTGTTTATGAAGCGTGTTAGTCCACACCTGTTGTTTATGAAGCGTGTTAGTCCTCACCTGTTGTTTATGAAGCATGTGACGAATGCATTTCATTTAAATAAAGGTTACATTTTTTTATTTTTTTTACGATATGTTTTGACACACATGAACAGGCCTTATGGGCGTGACAGGGTAGGTTTTCCAGCATCTCTGCAAAATGCTTTTTAAATGCACAATCAAGGGTAGATAAACAAGACCATTAAATACACAGTGTTTATGTAATCTAGGTGGTTCAGTGCTGTAGGATGACGGGCTCACTGTAATGGCTGTAAT
>NW_021822791.1:5000-17500 GCF_901001165.1 Salmo trutta | reverse complement strand
CCAGGGTACACTAAATAAAAAGAGACGATGGATCTCATTTACCATCTCTAGTACACACACACACACACACACACACACACACACACACACACACACACACACAGAATGGCGCCGCAGGTGATGGCTGCCGTTTTACGAGCTCCTAACCAATTGTGCTATTTTGTGGGGGGGTTTTTCTCGCTTTGTTTGTAACTTATTTTGTACATAATGTTGCTGCTACCGTCTCTTACAACCGAAAAGAGCTTCTAGATATCAGGAGATTGATTACTCAACTCGAACTGGACGAAGATTTTACTTTAACATATCGGACGCAAAGGATTTACTTCAGACACCAGACAAGGTCCAAAGCCTCGTAATTCGCATGAAGAAAATAAAGAAATACAGGGGGCGGAGATTAGGGTGCCTGGTAAGGATCCGTCAGCGAGTGAGTAACCCGCCTCTACCATCCGTTCTAATAGCCAACGTGCAATCACTGGAGAATAAACTGGACGAGCTCTGTTCGAGACTATCCTACCAACGGTACATTAAAAACTGTAATATCTTACGTTTCACCGAATCGTGGCTTAACGACGATTTCCACGCATCGGCAGGACAGAACAACTAAGTCCGGTATGAGGTGGAGGTGTGGGTCTATGTGTCTATTTGTCAATAACAGCTGGTGTGCGATGTCTAATATTTATTAAGAAGTCTCTAGGTTTTGCTCGCCTGAGGTAGACTACATTTGAAATCGAAAGTTTTCATACTGTCACGACTTCCGCCGAAGTTGGTCCCTCTCCTTGTTCGGGCGGCGTTCGGCGGTCGACGTCACCGACCTTCTAGCCATCGCTGATCCATTTTTCATTTTCCATTGGTTTTGTCTTGTCTTCCCTCACACCTGGTTTCAATTCCATCAATTACATGTTGTGTATTTAACCCTCTGTTCCACCTCATGTCCTTGTCCGTAATTGTTTCCTGTAGTGCTTATGCACGGTATGCTGGTTATTACCGGGTTTTGTTTGACCCATTTTATGTACTGTTCTGTTTACGGGGGTTTTTATGTTTATTAAACGACACCGTTGAAAATCAGTTTTCGCTCTCCTGCGCCTGACTTCTCTGCCGTCAGTACGCACCGCATTACAAGTGGACTTTGCAGTTAGCCTTCAAAATAAAAGTATGGCATGATTCGACTTTTGTATTCATTTGCATCACTGTCAACGCTACACATACATCTTAGCCAAATACATTTAAACTCAGTTTTTCACAATTCCTAACATTTAATCCTAGTAAAAATTCCCTGTCTTAGGTCAGTTAGGATCACCACTTTATTTTAAGAATGTGAAATGTCAGAATAATAGAAGAGAGAATTATTTATTTCAGCTTTTATTTATTTGATCACATTCCCAGTGGGTCAGAAGTTTACATACACTCAATTAGTATTTGGTAGCATTGCCTTTAAATTGTTTAACTTGGGTCAAACGTTTCAAGCTTCCCACAATAAGTTGGGTGAATTTCGGCCCATTCCTCCTGACAGAGATGGTGTAACTGAGTCAGGTTAGTAGGCCTCCTTGCTCGCACACGCTTATTCAGTTCTGCCCACACATTTTCTATAGGAATGAGGTCAGGGCTTTGTGATGGCCACTTCAATACCTTGACTTTGTTGTCTTTAAGCCATTTTGCCACAAATTCGGAAGTATGCTTGGGGTCATTGTTCATTTGAAAGACCCATTTGTGACCAAGCTTTAACTTCCTGACTGATGTCTTGAGATGTTGCTTCAATATATCCACAGAATTTTCCGTCCTCATGATGCCATCTATTTTGTGAAGTGCACCAGTCCCTCCTGCAGCAAATCACCCCCACAACATGATGCTGCCACCCCTGTGCTTCACGGTTGGGATGGTGTTCTTCGGCTTGCAAGCATCCCCTTTTTTCCTCCAAACATAACGATGGTCACAAACAGTTCTTTTTTTGTTTCATCAGACCAGAGGACATTTCTCCAAAAAGTACGATCTTTGTCCCCATGTGCATTTGCAAACCGTAGTCTGGCATTTTATGGCGGTTTTGGAGCACTGGCTTCTTCCTTGCTGAGCGGCCTTTCAGGTAATGTCGATATAGGACTCGCTTTACTGTGGATGTAGATACTTTTGTACCTGTTTCCTCCAGCATCTTCACAAGTTCCTTTGCTTTTGTTCTGGGATTGATTTGCACTTTTCGCACCAAAGTACGTTCATCTCTAGGAGACAGAATGCGTCTCCTTCCTGAGCGGTATGACGGCTGCATGGTCCCACGGTGTTTATACTTGCGTACTATTGTTTGTACAGATGAACGTGGTACCTTCAGGGATTTGGAAATTGCTCCCAAGGATGAACCAGACTTGTGGAGGTCTATAATTTGTTTTCTGATGTCTTGGCTGATTCTTTTGATTTTCCCATGATGTCAAGCGAAGAGGCACTGAGTTTGAAGGTAGGCCTTGAAATACATCCACATGTACACCTCAGTTCACCAAGTGACTCAAATGATGTCAATTAGCCTATCAGAAGCTTCTAAAGCCATGACATAATTTTCAGGAATTTTCCAAGCTGTTTAAAGGCACAGTCAACTTAGTGTATGTAAACGTCTGACCCACTGGAATTGTGATACAGTGAATTATAAGTGAAATAATCTGTCTGTAAACAATTGTTGGAAAAAATGACTTGTGTCATGCACAAAGTAGATGTCCTAACCGACTTGCCAAAACTATAGTTTGTTAACAAGAAGTTTGAGGAGTGGTTGAAAAATTTGTTTTAATGGCTCCAACCTAAGTGTATGTAAACTTCCGACTTCAACTGTATGTAGACCACACAATCTACCAAGAGAGTTTTCATGTATATTTTTCATAGCCGTCTTTTTAACACAAACCGACGCTGGCACTAAGACCGCGCTCATCAAGCTGTATAAGAGACCAAAAGCAAACAAGAAAATGCTCATCCAGAAGTGGCGCAGGGACTTTAATGCAGGCAAACTTAAATCTGTTTACCAGCATGTCACCGAGGAACCAGAAAAAAAAACTCTACCTTTACTCCATACACATAGGCGCTCTCCCTCGTCCTCCATTTGGAAAATCTCACCATGATTCCTGTTTACAGAGTGACCGTACGTGCATAACCCAACCAGAAGCCATGATTTTCAGGCAACATCCGCACCGAGCTAAAGACTAGAGCTGCCGCTTTCAAGGAGCAGGACACTAATCCAGATGCTTATAAGAAATCCCGCTACGCCCTCAGACGAACCATCAAACAGGCAAAGCGTCACTACAGCATTAAGATTGAGTACTCCTACACTGGCTCTGACGCTGGTTGGATGTGGCAGGTTTACAAACTATTACGGATTAAAAAAGGAAACCAAGCCGCGAGCTGCCCTGACGGGCTACCTTTCATGCTCGCTTCGAGGCAAGCAATACTGAAGCATGCATGAGAGCACCAGCTGTTCCGGATGACTGTGTGATCACGCTCTCCGTAGCTGATGTGAGCAAGAACTTTAAACAGGTCAGCATTCACAAGGCCGCGGGGCCAGACAGATTACCAGGACGTGTACTCAGAGCATGCATGGACCAACTGTCAAGTGTCTTCACTGACATTTTCAACCTCTCCCAAGAAAGCGAAGGTAACCTGCATAAATGACTACCGCCCCGTAGCACTCAATCGCACTCAACACTGCCCTTTCACACTTGGACAAAAGGTACACCTACGTGAATATGCTATTCATTGACTACAGCTCATTGTTCAACACCATAGTGCCCTCAAAGGTCATCACTAACCTAAGGACCCTGGGTCTATACACCTCCCTCTGCTGCTGGATCCTGGACTTCCTGACGGGCCGCCCCCAGGTGGTAAGGGTAGGCAACAACACATCTGCCAGGCTGATCCTCAACATGCGGGCCCCTCTGGGGTGTGTGATTAGTCCCCTCCTATACTCCCTGTTCACCCATGACTGCGTGGCCAAACACGACTCCATCACCATCATTAAGTTTGCTGACGACACAACAGTGGTAGGCCTGATCACCAATAACGATGAGACAGCCTATAGGGAGGAGGTCAGAGACCTGGCAGTGTGGTGCCAGGACAACAACCTCTCCCTCAAAGTGAACAAGACAAAGGAGATGATTGTGGACTATAGGAAAAGAAGGACCGAGCACGCCCCCATTCACATCAACGGGGCTGTACTGGAGGGGTTCGAGTGTTTCAAAATCCTTGGTGTCCACATCACCAACAAACTAACATGGAACAAATAAACCAAGAAAGTCGTGAAGAGGGCACGACAACACCTTTTCCCCCTCAGGAGACTGAAAACATTTCTCAAAAAGTTATACGGCTGCACCATCGAGAGCATCCTGACCGGATGCATCACCGCCTGGTATGGCAGCTGCTCGGCATCTGACCGTAAGATGCTACAGAGGGTAGTGCGTACGGCCCAGTACATCACTGGGGCCAAGCTTCCTGCCATCCAGGACCTCTATACCAGGCGGTGTCAGAGGAAGGCCCAAAAAATGGTCAAAGACTCCAGTCACCCAAGTCATAGACTGTTCTCTCTGCTCCTGCACTGAAAGCGATACCGGAACGCCAAGTCTAGGTCCAAAATGCTCCTTAACAGCTTCTACCCCCAAGCCGTAAGACCGCTGAATAATTAATCAAATGGCCACCCGGATCTTTTTACAATGCTGCTACTCGCTGTTTAATATCTATGCATTGTCCCTTTACCCCCACCCTCATGTACAAATTACCTTGACTAATCTGTACCCCCGCACATTGACTCGGTACCGGTACCCCCTGTATATAGCCTCCACATTGACTCGGTACCGGTACCCCCTGTATATAGCCTCCACATTGACTCTGTACCGGTACCCCCTGTATATAGCCTCCACATTGACTCTGTACCGGTACCCCCTGTATATAGTCTCCACATTGACTCGGTACCGGTATTCCCTGTATATAGCCTCCACATTGACTCTGTACCGGTACCCCCTGTATATAGCCTCCACATTGACTCTGTACCGTAACACCCTGTATATAACCTCCACATTGACTCTGTACCGGTACCCCCTGTATATAGCCTCCACATTGACTCGGTACCGGTACCCCCTGTATATAGCCTCCACATTGACTCGGTACCGGTATTCCCTGTATATAGTCTCCACATTGACTCTGTACCGTAACACCCTGTATATAGCCTCCACATTGACTCTGTACCGGTACCCCCTGTATATAGCCTCCACATTGACTGTGTACCGTAACACCCTGTATATAACCTCCACATTGACTCTGTACCGGTACACCCTGTATATAGCCTCCACATTGACTCTGTTTATTGCCTCATTATTGTTATTTTACATTATTTGTTTAGTTTATTTAGTAAATGTTTTTTCATTATATTTTCTTAAAACTGCATTGTTGGTTAAGGGCTTGTCAGTAATCATTTCATGGTCTGCACATGGCGCATGTAACATAACATTTGATTTGATTTGACACACACGCACATATTAAACACTATAAACACACACACACACACACACACAAACATATTAAACACTGTAAACACACACACACACACACACACACACACAAACATTTTAAACACACACACATATTAAACACTATAAACACACACACTTATTAAACACTACAAGCACACACATACACACATACACATTAAACACACACACAAATTAAACGCTTTAAACAGACACACACACACACACACACATTAAACACTACCTCTGGTACCATGTTACCCTGTTACCCTACACTACCTCTACCATGTTACCCTGTTACCCTACACTACCTCTACCATGTTACCCTGTTACCCTACACTACCTCTACCATGTTACCCCGTTACCCTACACTACCTCTACCATGTTACCCTGTTACCCTACACTACCTCTACCATGTTACCCCGTTACCCTACACTACCTCTACCATGTTACCCTGTTACCCTACACTACCTCTGGTACCATGTTACCCGTACCCTACACTACCTTCTACCTGTTACCCCCGTTCACTACACTACCTCTACCATGTTACCCTGTTACCCTACACTACCTCTACCATGTTACCCGTTACCCTACACAATCCTCTACATGTTACCCCCCCGTTACCCTATACCTACCTCTACCATGTTACCTTACCCCCGTTACCCTACCACTACCTCTACCATGTACACCCCGTTACCCTACACTACCTCTACCATGTTACCCCGTTACCCTACACTACCTCTACCATGTTACCCCGTTACCCTACACTACCTCTACCATGTTACCCTGTTACCCTACACTACCTCTACCATGTTACCCCGTTACCCTACACTACCTCTACCATGTTACCCCGTTACCCTACCTCTCCACTCTGACCCTCTCTATCTTCCCTTTCATTCCTCCCCTCTATTCTCATCCCTTTCTCCTCTCCTCTCCTCTAGTCTGTTCCCTCAATTCAATTCAATTTAAGGTTCTTTACTGGCATGGGAAACATGTTTACATTGCCAAAGCAAGTGAAATAGATAATAAACAAAAGTGAAATAAACAGTATGTTTTATAGTAAACAGTTTACAGTTTTACATAAACAACAGACACTCACAAAAAATACATTTCAAATGTATTATGTCAATTATTTCATGTACTGTGTTGTAACGATGTGCAAATAGTTAAACATCCCTCTCCCCACCTCTCTTCCTCTCCTACCCTTCCCTCCTCTCATCCTTCTCTCCTCTCCTCTCTCCACAACACCCTTCCTTTTCTCATTCCCCTCTCCTCCTCCCCTCTCCTCTCCTCCCCCTCCCCCTCCTCCTCCTCTCCTCCCCCTCCTCCTCTCTTCCCCTCCTCCCCTCCTCTTCTCATCCATCTCCTCATCCCCATCCCTTCCCTCCTCTCATCTGTCTCTCCACTCTTCTCCTCTCCTCTCTTCTCCTCTCCACTCTTCTCCTCTCTCCTGCCCACTCCTCCTCTTCTCATCCCCCTCTCATCTCCTCTCCCCTTTCCCTCATCTCCTCTCCTCTCCTCTCCTCTCCTCTCCTCTCTCCTGCCCACTCCTCCTCTTCTCATCCCCCTCTCATGTCCTCTCCCCTTACCTCCTCTCATCTGTCTCTCCACTCTTCTCCTCTTTCCTCTCCTCCCCTCTCCTCCCCTCATCTTCTCCACACCTGTTTAGCTGTAGTTCTATCCTCAGCAGCCTCTGATAGGCCTTCTGTTATATGATCCTTGTCCAATGGCGTTGCAACACAGTTGGTCATGGCCCCGGTGGGGACATGAAATCACCCCAACCCATCTGCTCTGTTACTGCCACTCTGTCTGTCTGTGTGTGTGTGTGTGTGTGTGTGTGTGTGTGTGTGTGTGTGTGTGTGTGTGTGTGTGGTGTGTGTGTGTGTGTGTGTGTGTGTGTGTGTGTGCGTGTGCTCTGAACGCCACTGCTCTACTGATGAACTCTGGGAGTTCCTGGCACATAGTTTCAGTTTCAACTCCCCCCTCCCCACACACACACACACACACACACACACACACACACACACCACACACACACACACACACCACACACACCACACACACACATATCCTCTAATCTCCCTTGATTAGACTGGAGGAGCTTCAGCATACACAGACTTTGATGTATGAGAGGGTTGGTTATTGATGTGGCCCATCATGATGTATGAGAGGAGAGGGTTGGTTATTGATGTGGCCCATCATGATGTATCAGAGGGTTGGTTATTGATGTGGCCCATCATGATGTATCAGAGGGTTGGTTATTGATGTGGCCCATCATGATGTATCAGAGGGTTGGTTATTGATGTCGCCCATCATGATGTATCAGAGGGTTGGTTATTGATGTGGCCCATCATGATGTATGATAGGAGAGGGTTGGTTATTGATGTGGCCCATCATGATGTATCAGAGGGTTGGTTATTGATGTGGCCCATCATGATGTATCAGAGGGTTGGTTATTGATGTGGCCCATCATGATGTATCAGAGGGTTGGTTATTGATGTGGCCCATCATGATGTATCAGAGGGTTGGTTATTGATGTGGCCCATCATGATGTATCAGAGGGTTGGTTATTGATGTGGCCCATCATGATGTATCAGAGGGTTGGTTATTGATGTGGCCCATCATGATGTATCAGAGGGTTGGTTAGTGATGTGGCCCATCATGATGTATGAGAGGAGAGGGTTGGTTATTGATGTGGCCCATCATGATGTATCAGAGGGTTGGTTATTGATGTCGCCCATCATGATGTATCAGAGGGTTGGTTATTGATGTGGGGTAGAAGGTGTGTGTTTGTATCTTTCTGTCTGCTTATCTCTCGTATGTCTGTCCATTGCGTCCGTTCGTTTTTATGTCTGTCTGCGTATGATTGTGGGAATGTACGATATATGACGTGCATACATGCGAGTGTGTGTAAATATGCACATGTGTAGGAAGTATTTTTTCGCTTAAAGGCTGTCCCCAGGGTGGGAAATTAACTTTTTTTGGTCCATCAGCCGCAGCACAATTTTTACCAGCCGCTCCCAAACATGCATCAGACACTTATCAGACACTTTAACTCACAGAAGGCATGTTTGTCATGTTAAAACAACATTTATTGAATGGTTTTGAAATTGATTGTGATGTAAAAAATTCAAAATCTACTAGCATTTGGATGGTGTTCATTTCCCATCCTGGCTGTCCCCAAATCCATCACTGGGGGTTCGACTCATTTAAAGTGATCCAATAACGTAATGGGTTTTTGGTTGAATTCATTGCCACTGGAGAGAGACAGCAGTGATCTCCTATCTAGGACTGTCATCAGGGATTTACTACAGGGACTGTCAGAGAGACGACAAACCCCAACTTCTTCTCTCTTTCGCTCTCTCTCTCTCTCTCTCTCTCTCTCTCTCTCTCTCTCTCTCTCTCTCTCTCTCTCTCTCTCTCTCTCTCTCTCTCTCTCTCTCTCTCTCTCTCTCTCTCTCTCTCTCTCTCTCTCTCTACCCTCTCTCTTTCTCTTTCTCTTCTCTCTCTTTCTCTCTCGCTCTCTCTCTCTCTCTTTCGTTCTCTTTCTCTCTGTCTTTACACCCCAGAGTGTTACTCGATACTCCAATCTCATTTTAGCTCTAATGGCTGCATACACTTCAGAATGAGGAAATTAAATCTGGTTTGCTGCGGTTTTTTTCTGTGTTTTGTGGGTGTCGCATTTATTCCTCATCAAAATTACCATTCTAAAATAATACCCCCATGGTTCTGTTTCAACCCTCTTTCTGCTCATCTAACGATGTGGAACGACAGGTAATGTTGCACTCTGATGATACCGAGTGTGTGGTGTGTGTGTGTGTGTGTGTGTGTGTGTGTGTGTGTGTGTGTGTGTGTGTGTGTGTGTGTGTGTGTGTGTGTGTGTGTGTGTGTGTGTGTGTGTGTGTGTGTGGTTGTTTGTGTGTGAGTCTGATTGGTCCTTCCAGTGGGGTTCGTATAGCAGTGAAATCTACCTTAAACATGATTGTTAGATGTCGTTATTATCTAAATTTGAATTTCCATTATCTTTGCAAAAATGGTGTTAATTTACAAAAGTTTTAATTTTTTATCCTATTATGAGAGACATAAAGGTGGATCATATAAGTCAATTTGTAAGTCGCTCTGGATAAGTGACTTAAAATGTAAATGTAAATATAATCAGGAAATGGGATGGAAAATACTTGATAAATATTACATGACCAAAAATATGTGGATACATGCTTGTCGAACATCTCATTCCAAAATCATGGGCATTAATATGGAGTTGGTCCCCTCTTTGCTGCTAGAACAGCCTCCACTCTTCAGGGAAGGCTTTCCACTAAATGTTGGAACATTGCTGCAGGGATTTGCTTCCATTCAGCCACAAGAGCATTAGTGTGGTCGGGCACTGATTTGGGGCGATTAGGCCTGGCTCACAGTTGGCGTTCCAAATCATCCCAAAGGTGTTCGATGGGGTTGAGGTCAGGGCTCTGTTCAGGCCAGTCAAGTTCTTCCACACCGATATTGACAAACCATTTCTGTATGGACCTCACTTTGTGCACGGGGGCATTGTCATGCTGAAACAGGAAAGGGCCTTCCCCAAACTGTTGCCACAAAGTTGGAAGCACAGAATCGTCTAGAATGTAATTGTATGCTGTAGAGTTAAGATTTCCCTTCACTGGAACTAAGGGGCCCGAACCATGAAAAACAGCCCCAGACCATTATTCCACCTCTAAATAACAATTTATTGGTCACATACACATGTTTAGCAGATGTTATTGCAGATGTAGGGAAACGCTTGTGTTCCTAGCTCCAACAGTGCAGTAATATCTAACAATTCATAACAATAAACACAAATTCAAAAGTAAAAGAATGGAATTAAGAAATATATAAATATTAGGATGTCGGAGTCCGGAGTATAAATATATATATGTAATGGAATGTATAGATGTTATACTGTTCATTATAAACAGTATGAACAGTATGTGGATAAATATGTAGTATATCTGAAGCATATGAATGATATAATTGTATATATACAGCAATAGTTGAATAGAATACAGTATATACATATGAAATGAGTAAAACAGCATGTAAACAGCAATAAAGTGACCAGTGTTCCATTATTAAAGTGACCAGTGTTCCATTATTAAAGTGACCAGTGTTCCATTATTAAAGTGACCAGTGTTCCATTATTAAAGTGACCAGTGTTCCATTATTAAAGTGACCAGTGTTCCATTATTAGTGACCAGTGTTCCATTATTAAAGTGACCAGTGTTCCATTATTAAAGTGACCAGTGTTCCATTATTAAAGTGACCAGTGTTCCATTATTAAAGTGACCAGTGTTCCATTATTAAAGTGACCAGTGTTCCATTATTAAAGTGACCAGTGTTCCATTATTAGTAACCAGTGTTCCATTATTAAAGAGGCCAGTGTTCCATTATTAAAGTGACCAGTGTTCCATTATTAAAGTGACCAGTGTTCCATTATTAAAGTGACCAGTGTTCCATTATTAAAGTGGCCAGTGTTCCATTATTAAAGTGACCAGTGTTCCATTATTAAAGGGACCAGTGTTCCATTATTAAAGTGACCAGTGTTCCATTATTAAAGGGACCAGTGTTCCATTATTAAAGGGACCAGTGTTCCATTATTAAAGTGACCAGTGTTCCATTATTAAAGTGACCAGTGATTCCATGTCTATGTACATGAGGCAGCAGCCTCTAAGGTGCAGGGGTGGTATCTGGCTAGGAACAGTGACTAAGTTCACTGAGCACGTACCCTTGTAGGGCCCCTTTTGTTGAGGATCAGCGTAGTGGAGGTGTTATTTCCTACCTTCACCACCTGGGGGCGGCCCGTCAGGAAGTCCAGGACCCAGTTGCACAGGGCGGGGTCGATGATTTTGGAGGGTACTATGGTGTTGAAGGCTGAGCTATAGTCAATGAACAGCATTCTGGCGTAGGTATTCCTCTTGTCCAGATGGGACAGGGCAGTTTGCAGTGCGATGGTGATTGCATCGTCTGTGGACCTATTGGGGCGGTAAGCAAATTGGAGTGGGTCTAGGGTGTCAGGTAAGGTGGAGGTGATATGATCCTTAACTAGCCTCTCAAAGTAATTCATGATGACAGAAGTGAGTGCTACGGGACGATAGTAATTTAGTTCTGTTACCTTAGCTTTCTTGGGTACAGGAACAATAGTAGCCAGGAACAATGGTTGACATGTTGAAGCAAGTGGGGACAGCAGACTAGGATAGCGAGAGATTGAATATGTCTGTAAACACTCCAGTCAGCTGGTCCGTGCATGCTCTGAGGACGCGGCTAGTGATGCCGGTTAACACGCATAAACGTCTTACTTACGTCGGCCACGGAGAACGAGAGGCTCCTCGGACTGTGTTATCCTTAAAGCGGACGAAGAAGGTGTTTAGCTTGTCCGGGAGCAAGACGTCGTGGCTGGTTTCCCTTTGTAATCTATGATTGTCTGGCGTCCCTGTCACATACGTCTCGTATCTGAGCTGTTGAATTACGACTCCACTTTGTCTCTGTACTGACATTTTGCCTGTTTGATTGCCTTGCGGAGGACATAACTACACTGTTTGTATTGAACCATATTTCCAGTCACCTTGCCCTGGTTAAATGCGGTGGATTGGAACAACATCCCTTATATACTTCCTGATTAACTCAGTCACCTTGCCCTGGTTAAATGCGGTGGATTGCGCTTTCAGTTTTGCGCAAATGCTGCCACCTATCCACGGTTTCTGGTTTGGGTAGGTTTTAATAGTCACAGTGGGAACAACATCCCTTATATACTTCCTGATTAACTCAGTCACCGTGTCAGTGTATACGTCAATGTTATTCACAGAGGCTACCCAGAACATATCCCAGTCCGTGTGATCAAAACAATCTTGAAGAATGGATTCCGATTGGTCAGACCAGTGTTGTATAGACCTTAGCACGGGTACTTCCTGTATGAGTTTCTGCCTATAGGAAGGGAGGAGCAGAATGGAGTCGTGATCTGATTTGCCGAAGGGAGTGTGGGGGAGGGCC
>NW_021822790.1:132500-140000 GCF_901001165.1 Salmo trutta | reverse complement strand
CCTCGTGGACAAAAAGCTTACAGCACCTGGTATTCCCAGGCGGTCTCCCATCCAAGTACTAACCAGGCCCGACCCTGCTTAGCTTCCGAGATCAGACGAGATCGGGCGTACCCAGGCTGGTATGGCCGTAAACGATAAACAATCTCTTGGTACAACATATATAGTCAAAGTGAGTCTGATAAACAGACTGCATTTTGCAGGCAGGAAGCTGCATTTAGTCAATTCATCATTAAATGCTTACTACAAGGCAGTGTTGCTGATGAAATAGTGTAAGAGCACACCCTCGTGGACAAAAAGCTTACAGCACCTGGTATTCCCAGGCGGTCTCCCATCCAAGTACTAACCAGGCCCGACCCTGCTTAGCTTCCGAGATCAGACGAGATCGGGCGTACCCAGGCTGGTATGGCCGTAAACGATAAACAATCTCTTGGTACAACATATATAGTCAAAGTGAGTCTGATAAACAGACTGCATTTTGCAGCAGGAAGCTGCATTTAGTCAATTCATCATTAATGCTTACTACAAGGCAGTGTTGCTGATGAAATAGTGTAAGAGCACACCCTCGTGGACAAAAAGCTTACAGCACCTGGTATTCCCAGGCGGTCTCCCATCCAAGTACTAACCAGGGCCCGACCCTGCTTAGCTTCCGAGATCAGACGAGATCGGGCGTACCCAGGCTGGTATGGCCGTAAACGATAAACAATCTCTTGGTACAACATATATAGTCAAAGTGAGTCTGATAAACAGACTGCATTTTGCAGCAGGAAGCTGCATTTAGTCAATTCATCATTAAATGCTTACTACAAGGCAGTGTTGCTGATGAAATAGTGTAAGAGCACACCCTCGTGGACAAAAAGCTTACAGCACCTGGTATTCCCAGGCGGTCTCCCATCCAAGTACTAACCAGGCCCGACCCTGCTTAGCTTCCGAGATCAGACGAGATCGGGCGTACCCAGGCTGGTATGGCCGTAAACGATAAACAATCTCTTGGTACAACATATATAGTCAAAGTGAGTCTGATAAACAGACTGCATTTTGCAGCAGGAAGCTGCATTTAGTCAATTCATCATTAAATGCTTACTACAAGGCAGTGTTGCTGATGAAATAGTGTAAGAGCACACCCTCGTGGACAAAAGCTTACAGCACCTGGTATTCCCAGGCGGTCTCCCATCCAAGTACTAACCAGGCCCGACCCTGCTTAGCTTCCGAGATCAGACGAGATCGGGCGTACCCAGGCTGGTATGGCCGTAAACGATAAACAATCTCTTGGTACAACATATATAGTCAAAGTGAGTCTGATAAACAGACTGCATTTTGCAGCAGGAAGCTGCATTTAGTCAATTCATCATTAAATGCTTACTACAAGGCAGTGTTGCTGATGAAATAGTGTAAGAGCACACCCTCGTGGACAAAAAGCTTACAGCACCTGGTATTCCCAGGCGGTCTCCCATCCAAGTACTAACCAGGCCCGACCCTGCTTAGCTTCCGAGATCAGACGAGATCGGGCGTACCCAGGCTGGTATGGCCGTAAACGATAAACAATCTCTTGGTACAACATATATAGTCAAAGTGAGTCTGATAAACAGACTGCATTTTGCAGCAGGAAGCTGCATTTAGTCAATTCATCATTAAATGCTTACTACAAGGCAGTGTTGCTGATGAAATAGTGTAAGAGCACACCCTCGTGGACAAAAAGCTTACAGCACCTGGTATTCCCAGGCGGTCTCCCATCCAAGTACTAACCAGGCCCGACCTGCTTAGCTTCCGAGATCAGACGAGATAGGGCGTACCCAGGCTGGTATGGCCGTAAACGATAAACAATCTCTTGGTACAACATATATAGTCAAAGTGAGTCTGATAAACAGACATTGCATTTTCACCAATTAGATAAGCAGCTTGAACTTTGTGTCACTGAAAAAGTAGAAGAAATTACAAACACTGTAGCCATCACTTTATAGCACAGGTAGTTGGATAAAATACAAACTTTATTTCTTTTCATCATTTGAACAGGGTAAGGGAGCACAAAGCACACACAAGCTGCATTCAGCAACAATGTTATTATTTGTCTTATAAATACAAGGCAGATGCTAACTGACAACACACGGAACTTTGATCCTATTAAAAAGGCAGGAAGCTGCATTTAGTCAATTCATCATTAAATGCTTACTACAAGGCAGTGTTGCTGATGAAATAGTGTAAGAGCACACCCTCGTGGACAAAAAGCTTACAGCACCTGGTATTCCCAGGCGGTCTCCCATCCAAGTACTAACCAGGCCCGACCCTGCTTAGCTTCCGAGATCAGACGAGATCAGGGCGTACCCAGGCTGGTATGGCCGTAAACGATAAACAATCTCTTGGTACAACATATATAGTCAAAGTGAGTCTGATAAACAGACTGCATTTTGCAGCAGGAAGCTGCATTTAGTCAATTCATCATTAATGCTTACTACAAGGCAGTGTTGCTGATGAAATAGTGTAAGAGCACACCCTCGTGGACAAAAAGCTTACAGCACCTGGTATTCCCAGGCGGTCTCTCCCATCCAAGTACTAACCAGGGCCCGACCTGCTTAGCTTCCGAGATCAGACGAGATAGGGCGTACCCAGGCTGGTATGGCCGTAAACGATAAACAATCCTCTTGGTACAACACTATATAGTCAAAGTGAGTCTGATAAACAGACATTGCATTTTTCACCAATTAGATAAGCAGCTTGAACTTTGTGTCACTGAAAAAGCAGAAGAAATTACAAACACTGTAGCCATCCCTTTATAGCACAGGTAGTTGGATAAAATACAAACTTTATTTCTTTTCATCATTTGAACAGGGTAAGGGAGCACAAAGCACACACAAGCTGCATTCAGCAACAATATTATTATTTGTCTTATAAATACAAGGCAGATGCTAACTGACAACACACGGAACTTTGATCCTATTAAAAAGGCAGGAAGCTGCATTTAGTCAATTCATCATTAAATGCTTACTACAAGGCAGTGTTGCTGATGAAATAGTGTAAGAGCACACCCTCGTGGACAAAAAGCTTACAGCACCTGGTATTCCCAGGCGGTCTCCCATCCAAGTACTAACCAGGCCCGACCCTGCTTAGCTTCCGAGATCAGACGAGATCGGGCGTACCCAGGCTGGTATGGCCGTAAACGATAAACAATCTCTTGGTACAACATATATAGTCAAAGTGAGTCTGATAAACAGACTGCATTTTGCAGCAGGAAGCTGCATTTAGTCAATTCATCATTAAATGCTTACTACAAGGCAGTGTTGCTGATGAAATAGTGTAAGAGCACACCCTCGTGGACAAAAAGCTTACAGCACCTGGTATTCCCAGGCGGTCTCCCATCCAAGTACTAACCAGGCCCGACCCTGCTTAGCTTCCGAGATCAGACGAGATCGGGCGTACCCAGGCTGGTATGGCCGTAAACGATAAACAATCTCTTGGTACAACATATATAGTCAAAGTGAGTCTGATAAACAGACTGCATTTTGCAGCAGGAAGCTGCATTTAGTCAATTCATCATTAAATGCTTACTACAAGGCAGTGTTGCTGATGAAATAGTGTAAGAGCACACCCTCGTGGACAAAAAGCTTACAGCACCTGGTATTCCCAGGCGGTCTCCCATCCAAGTACTAACCAGGCCCGACCCTGCTTAGCTTCCGAGATCAGACGAGATCGGGCGTACCCAGGCTGGTATGGCCGTAAACGATAAACAATCTCTTGGTACAACATATATAGTCAAAGTGAGTCTGATAAACAGACTGCATTTTGCAGCAGGAAGCTGCATTTAGTCAATTCATCATTAAATGCTTACTACAAGGCAGTGTTGCTGATGAAATAGTGTAAGAGCACACCCTCGTGGACAAAAAGCTTACAGCACCTGGTATTCCCAGGCGGTCTCCCATCCAAGTACTAACCAGGCCCGACCCTGCTTAGCTTCCGAGATCAGACGAGATCAGGCGTACCCAGGCTGGTATGGCCGTAAACGATAAACAATCTCTTGGTACAACATATATAGTCAAAGTGAGTCTGATAAACAGACATTGCATTTTCACCAATTAGATAAGCAGCTTGAACTTTGTGTCACTGAAAAAGTAGAAGAAATTACAAACACTGTAGCCATCACTTTATAGCACAGGTAGTTGGATAAAATACAAACTTTATTTCTTTTCATCATTTGAACAGGGTAAGGGAGCACAAAGCACACACAAGCTGCATTCAGCAACAATATTATTATTTGTCTTATAAATACAAGGCAGATGCTAACTGACAACACACGGAACTTTGATCCTATTAAAAAGGCAGGAAGCTGCATTTAGTCAATTCATCATTAAATGCTTACTACAAGGCAGTGTTGCTGATGAAATAGTGTAAGAGCACACCCTCGTGGACAAAAAGCTTACAGCACCTGGTATTCCCAGGCGGTCTCCCATCCAAGTACTAACCAGGCCCGACCCTGCTTAGCTTCCGAGATCAGACGAGATCAGGCGTACCCAGGCTGGTATGGCCGTAAACGATAAACAATCTCTTGGTACAACATATATAGTCAAAGTGAGTCTGATAAACAGACATTGCATTTTCACCAATTAGATAAGCAGCTTGAACTTTGTGTCACTGAAAAAGTAGAAGAAATTACAAACACTGTAGCCATCACTTTATAGCACAGGTAGTTGGATAAAATACAAACTTTATTTCTTTTCATCATTTGAACAGGGTAAGGGAGCACAAAGCACACACAAGCTGCATTCAGCAACAATATTATTATTTGTCTTATAAATACAAGGCAGATGCTAACTGACAACACACGGAACTTTGATCCTATTAAAAAGGCAGGAAGCTGCATTTAGTCAATTCATCATTAAATGCTTACTACAAGGCAGTGTTGCTGATGAAATAGTGTAAGAGCACACCCTCGTGGACAAAAAGCTTACAGCACCTGGTATTCCCAGGCGGTCTCCCATCCAAGTACTAACCAGGCCCGACCCTGCTTAGCTTCCGAGATCAGACGAGATCAGGCGTACCCAGGCTGGTATGGCCGTAAACGATAAACAATCTCTTGGTACAACATATATAGTCAAAGTGAGTCTGATAAACAGACATTGCATTTTCACCAATTAGATAAGCAGCTTGAACTTTGTGTCACTGAAAAAGTAGAAGAAATTACAAACACTGTAGCCATCACTTTATAGCACAGGTAGTTGGATAAAATACAAACTTTATTTCTTTTCATCATTTGAACAGGGTAAGGGAGCACAAAGCACACACAAGCTGCATTCAGCAACAATATTATTATTTGTCTTATAAATACAAGGCAGATGCTAACTGACAACACACGGAACTTTGATCCTATTAAAAAGGCAGGAAGCTGCATTTAGTCAATTCATCATTAAATGCTTACTACAAGGCAGTGTTGCTGATGAAATAGTGTAAGAGCACACCCTCGTGGACAAAAAGCTTACAGCACCTGGTATTCCCAGGCGGTCTCCCATCCAAGTACTAACCAGGCCCGACCCTGCTTAGCTTCCGAGATCAGACGAGATCGGCGTACCCAGGCTGGTATGGCCGTAAACGATAAACAATCTCTTGGTACAACATATATAGTCAAAGTGAGTCTGATAAACAGACATTGCATTTTCACCAATTAGATAAGCAGCTTGAACTTTGTGTCACTGAAAAAGTAGAAGAAATTACAAACACTGTAGCCATCACTTTATAGCACAGGTAGTTGGATAAAATACAAACTTTATTTCTTTTCATCATTTGAACAGGGTAAGGGAGCACAAAGCACACACAAGCTGCATTCAGCAACAATATTATTATTTGTCTTATAAATACAAGGCAGATGCTAACTGACAACACACGGAACTTTGATCCTATTAAAAAGGCAGGAAGCTGCATTTAGTCAATTCATCATTAAATGCTTACTACAAGGCAGTGTTGCTGATGAAATAGTGTAAGAGCACACCCTCGTGGACAAAAAGCTTACAGCACCTGGTATTCCCAGGCGGTCTCCCATCCAAGTACTAACCAGGCCCGACCCTGCTTAGCTTCCGAGATCAGACGAGATCGGGCGTACCCAGGCTGGTATGGCCGTAAACGATAAACAATCTCTTGGTACAACATATATAGTCAAAGTGAGTCTGATAAACAGACATTGCATTTTCACCAATTAGATAAGCAGCTTGAACTTTGTGTCACTGAAAAAGTAGAAGAAATTACAAACACTGTAGCCATCACTTTATAGCACAGGTAGTTGGATAAAATACAAACTTTATTTCTTTTCATCATTTGAACAGGGTAAGGGAGCACAAAGCACACACAAGCTGCATTCAGCAACAATATTATTATTTGTCTTATAAATACAAGGCAGATGCTAACTGACAACACACGGAACTTTGATCCTATTAAAAAGGCAGGAAGCTGCATTTAGTCAATTCATCATTAAATGCTTACTACAAGGCAGTGTTGCTGATGAAATAGTGTAAGAGCACACCCTCGTGGACAAAAAGCTTACAGCACCTGGTATTCCCAGGCGGTCTCCCATCCAAGTACTAACCAGGCCCGACCCTGCTTAGCTTCCGAGATCAGACGAGATCAGGCGTACCCAGGCTGGTATGGCCGTAAACGATAAACAATCTCTTGGTACAACATATATAGTCAAAGTGAGTCTGATAAACAGACATTGCATTTTCACCAATTAGATAAGCAGCTTGAACTTTGTGTCACTGAAAAAGTAGAAGAAATTACAAACACTGTAGCCATCACTTTATAGCACAGGTAGTTGGATAAAATACAAACTTTATTTCTTTTCATCATTTGAACAGGGTAAGGGAGCACAAAGCACACACAAGCTGCATTCAGCAACAATATTATTATTTGTCTTATAAATACAAGGCAGATGCTAACTGACAACACACGGAACTTTGATCCTATTAAAAAGGCAGGAAGCTGCATTTAGTCAATTCATCATTAAATGCTTACTACAATGCAGTGTTGCTGATGAAATAGTGTAAGAGCACACCCTCGTGGACAAAAAGCTTACAGCACCTGGTATTCCCAGGCGGTCTCCCATCCAAGTACTAACCAGGCCCGACCCTGCTTAGCTTCCGAGATCAGACGAGATCGGGCGTACCCAGGCTGGTATGGCCATAAACGATAAACAATCTCTTGGTACAACATATATAGTCAAAGTGAGTCTGATAAACAGACTGCATTTTGCAGCAGGAAGCTGCATTTAGTCAATTCATCATTAAATGCTTACTACAAGGCAGTGTTGCTGATGAAATAGTGTAAGAGCACACCCTCGTGGACAAAAAGCTTACAGCACCTGGTATTCCCAGGCGGTCTCCCATCCAAGTACTAACCAGGCCCGACCCTGCTTAGCTTCCGAGATCAGACGAGATCGGGCGTACCCAGGCTGGTATGGCCGTAAACGATAAACAATCTCTTGGTACAACATATAGTCAAAGTGAGTCTGATAAACAGACTGCATTT
>NW_021822790.1:112500-115000 GCF_901001165.1 Salmo trutta | reverse complement strand
TGGCCGTAAACGATAAACAATCTCTTGGTACAACATATATAGTCAAAGTGAGTCTGATAAACAGACTGCATTTTGCAGCAGGAAGCTGCATTTAGTCAATTCATCATTAAATGCTTACTACAAGGCAGTGTTGCTGATGAAATAGTGTAAGAGCACACCCTCGTGGACAAAAAGCTTACAGCACCTGGTATTCCCAGGCGGTCTCCCATCCAAGTACTAACCAGGCCCGACCCTGCTTAGCTTCCGAGATCAGACGAGATCGGGCGTACCCAGGCTGGTATGGCCGTAAACGATAAACAATCTCTTGGTACAACATATATAGTCAAAGTGAGTCTGATAAACAGACTGCATTTTGCAGCAGGAAGCTGCATTTAGTCAATTCATCATTAAATGCTTACTACAAGGCAGTGTTGCTGATGAAATAGTGTAAGAGCACACCCTCGTGGACAAAAAGCTTACAGCACCTGGTATTCCCAGGCGGTCTCCCATCCAAGTACTAACCAGGCCCGACCCTGCTTAGCTTCCGAGATCAGACGAGATCGGGCGTACCCAGGCTGGTATGGCCGTAAACGATAAACAATCTCTTGGTACAACATATATAGTCAAAGTGAGTCTGATAAACAGACTGCATTTTGCAGCAGGAAGCTGCATTTAGTCAATTCATCATTAAATGCTTACTACAAGGCAGTGTTGCTGATGAAATAGTGTAAGAGCACACCCTCGTGGACAAAAAGCTTACAGCACCTGGTATTCCCAGGCGGTCTCCCATCCAAGTACTAACCAGGCCCGACCCTGCTTAGCTTCCGAGATCAGACGAGATCGGGCGTACCCAGGCTGGTATGGCCGTAAACGATAAACAATCTCTTGGTACAACATATATAGTCAAAGTGAGTCTGATAAACAGACTGCATTTTGCAGCAGGAAGCTGCATTTAGTCAATTCATCATTAAATGCTTACTACAAGGCAGTGTTGCTGATGAAATAGTGTAAGAGCACACCCTCGTGGACAAAAAGCTTACAGCACCTGGTATTCCCAGGCGGTCTCCCATCCAAGTACTAACCAGGCCCGACCCTGCTTAGCTTCCGAGATCAGACGAGATCGGGCGTACCCAGGCTGGTATGGCCGTAAACGATAAACAATCTCTTGGTACAACATATATAGTCAAAGTGAGTCTGATAAACAGACTGCATTTTGCAGCAGGAAGCTGCATTTAGTCAATTCATCATTAAATGCTTACTACAAGGCAGTGTTGCTGATGAAATAGTGTAAGAGCACACCCTCGTGGACAAAAAGCTTACAGCACCTGGTATTCCCAGGCGGTCTCCCATCCAAGTACTAACCAGGCCCGACCCTGCTTAGCTTCCGAGATCAGACGAGATCGGGCGTACCCAGGCTGGTATGGCCGTAAACGATAAACAATCTCTTGGTACAACATATATAGTCAAAGTGAGTCTGATAAACAGACTGCATTTTGCAGCAGGAAGCTGCATTTAGTCAATTCATCATTAAATGCTTACTACAAGGCAGTGTTGCTGATGAAATAGTGTAAGAGCACACCCTCGTGGACAAAAAGCTTACAGCACCTGGTATTCCCAGGCGGTCTCCCATCCAAGTACTAACCAGGCCCGACCCTGCTTAGCTTCCGAGATCAGACGAGATCGGGCGTACCCAGGCTGGTATGGCCGTAAACGATAAACAATCTCTTGGTACAACATATATAGTCAAAGTGAGTCTGATAAACAGACTGCATTTTGCAGCAGGAAGCTGCATTTAGTCAATTCATCATTAAATGCTTACTACAAGGCAGTGTTGCTGATGAAATAGTGTAAGAGCACACCCTCGTGGACAAAAAGCTTACAGCACCTGGTATTCCCAGGCGGTCTCCCATCCAAGTACTAACCAGGCCCGACCCTGCTTAGCTTCCGAGATCAGACGAGATCGGGCGTACCCAGGCTGGTATGGCCGTAAACGATAAACAATCTCTTGGTACAACATATATAGTCAAAGTGAGTCTGATAAACAGACTGCATTTTGCAGCAGGAAGCTGCATTTAGTCAATTCATCATTAAATGCTTACTACAAGGCAGTGTTGCTGATGAAATAGTGTAAGAGCACACCCTCGTGGACAAAAAGCTTACAGCACCTGGTATTCCCAGGCGGTCTCCCATCCAAGTACTAACCAGGCCCGACCCTGCTTAGCTTCCGAGATCAGACGAGATCGGGCGTACCCAGGCTGGTATGGCCGTAAACGATAAACAATCTCTTGGTACAACATATAGTCAAAGTGAGTCTGATAAACAGACTGCATTTTGCAGCAGGAAGCTGCATTTAGTCAATTCATCATTAAATGCTTACTACAAGGCAGTGTTGCTGATGAAATAGTGTAAGAGCACACCCTCGTGGACAAAAAGCTTACAGCACCTGGTATTCCCAGGCGGTCTCCCATCCAAGTACTAACCAGGCCCGACCCTGCTTAGCTTCCGAGATCAGACGAGATCG
>NW_021822790.1:87500-100000 GCF_901001165.1 Salmo trutta | reverse complement strand
TTACATACAAGACTAAGATAAAACAAATTCCATGAAATTAGAGGTTACAAGCAACCCCCTATCAAATAAAAACTAAGAAATTCTCAATGATTGATGATATCTCTCCAAAACTTTGCACATCAAAACCCATACACCAAACCTCCATCCTCCCCCACAGCAATGAATCCACAATCCTTCACAAACACACTTTCAAAATCCTTCTGCCTAGACCTATGCATCAATCCCATATCCTTCTTGACCATACCTTCAAACACCTTCCACACTGTCACCCTCTTGCCCTCAAACCTTGCCAAGTTCCTCCTCGAATATACAGCATACCTTGCATGTGACAGCATAAAATTCAATAATTCAATATTCACCCCCTTCACATGCTGACACACTCCAAACAATACCAAACACCTCCAATCCACCCCTCCTATTAACTCTACTCCCCAGTACCTTTCTAGCATGTCCCTCAACCTCACATAGAACCCAGCTACCTCGACACACTCAAACATCATGTGCATCAGATTTTCATCCATAACTCTACATACGTCACACACACGAGACACTGACCTGTCTACCTGATGTAACACCACCTTGGTAAACACCCGATTGTGCCTCAACATAAAATCAAAATGTGTACATTCAAGACTGTTGAGCCTCACTACCATCTTCTCCCACAACCGCTCCACATCCAACTCTGGAAACACTTGCCTCCACACTTTCTCAGATGCAGGCGCCTTGACCTTCCTGGTAAGAAGAGCCCAGTAGAAGGCCCTCACCTTGGTAGAGGATAAGGCTTGCACAGACTCCCCACATTTCACCTGCATCTCAGGCAAAGTCTCTAATACCCCCTTACTCATGTGATTGTCCAGCAGCCTCACCCACTCCCTTGGAAAACACTCCTTTATCCTCTCATACATTCTCAACACCGTCCCTTTCCTGACATCCTCATCTACACTCCAGACAGTATCTAATATCGCCTGATCAGGCAGGAACCCCGGCACCACCTCATACCTAAAGTCCCTCACTCTTATCATACCTGCCCTCATAAGCACCTTACTCTCCAGCATCTTTCCCTCAGATTGCAGCAATGGGTTCATAAAAACCGGTAGATTCAAAATCACCCCAATAGAGTCACACTCATAGCTAACCTGCGGTAAAAACTCTGCCCAGGCCCTGAACACCTCCTGATAAAAGGCAGGCACCTCTGCATACATGCTAGGCTTTAAACACATTAACAACCCATAATCTCCGCATCCTCCACTCCTATGCAACCAATGTCTGAAAAACTCCTTCCACCCCTGACCCTCCTCCCCGTACAAAAACTGTTTCACTCTCTTAACCCGTATGGCTTTTAACTTAACCTCCAGATCTACTAATCTCAACCCACCCCTATCATAATCTGCTATCATCACATCATGAGCAATTTTCACACCCTTCCCACCCCACAGGAACCCAGACACTACATTATTAATTTCCTTCAGAGCCCATACAGGCATGTCCAGAACCCCTAAAGTATATACACATTTTGACATCAACAGAGCATTCACCACCACCACTTTCCCCCTCGATTTTAATTTCCTTTGTTTCCAGTAATTCAAGGTCGACTTCATTTTATTAATCACCCCTGTCCAAGTAAAGTCTCTCGCCTCCAGCTCATCTACCCCAATATTCACACCCAAAATTCTCAAATGTTCTGTAACAGTCTTAAAAGGAATGTTACTTGTAGACACAACCGTATCAGAAACGCATAACATTTCAGATTTTTCAACATTCACCTTAGCCCCAGAAGCTCTCCCATACACATCAAAACACTTCATCAGACAATTCACACTCCCTCCATCCCTCACAGTACAGGTGGTATCATCAGCGTAATGATGCAGCACACTAACGCCACCCCCCGGCAGGTCTACTCCATGCACTCCTCTATCACGCTTAACAAAAGCAGCCAAAGGCTCAACTGATATGCTGTACAGCAAAGCAGACAGTGGACAACCCTGCCTAACAGACCTGCCCAGGGGAAAGGGATCAGTCAGCACACCATTACACTTAACGACACTGCTAGCTGACCCATGCAAAAGCTTCACCCATTCTTTTATACGAGGCCCAAACCCAAATTTTGCCATGGTCTCTAACAGGAACCGATGCTCCACCCGATCAAAGGCTTTATTCAGATCCATACAGAGCACCACCCCACCCACATCCCCCATATGCCTCACTACATCCCGGATAGTGCAGAGGGTGTCAACTATATCCCTCCCCGGTACCCCATAGGCCTGAGTAGGTGCTATAATGCTACCCATCACCTTTTTCAACCTATTGGCCATTACCTTAGCCAGCACCTTATTGTCAGAGTTCAAAAGGGTTATCGGTCTGTAGTTCTCAAGTTTCAGTCGACTTCCCTTCCTTTTGTACACCACTTTCAACACCCCCAAAGCTAATGATTCTGGGACTTCCCTCCTCTCCTCCATACACTCAAATACACGCAGCATCAGTGGGGCTAGTATGTCACTAAACTCACGGTAAAACTCTGCAGTCAGACCATCTGAACCTGGGCTCTTATTCAAATTCAGGCCTAAGATTGCAGCTTTAACCTCTGCCAATGTAAAATCGGCATCACACATCTCCACATCATCAGTTGACACCCTTACCTCCACTGCTTCTAGCACACTTCTCATACACACCTCATCCACCCCGCCTGAAGTAAATAAACCTTTATAAAAAGAATGCACTGTATTCAAAATACCTTCCAAATCTGTCACCCTCTCCCCCCGCTCATTTAAAAGCTCAGTTAGAAAACTCCTTTCCTGCTTCCGCCTTTCTAACCCCAGAAAAAAAGCAGTACTCCTCTCCCCCTCCACTACATACTGCGCTCTACTCCTCACCACTGCCCCCATACACCTATGCCTCTCTAAGACCTTCAACTCCTCCCGCAGCCTCAGGTAATCTGCAATATCATATCCTGGACAATTTTCTATCTTTTCTAACTCAAATATCAGGTGGGACTTAAGAATCCTCTCTTCCCTCCTTCTTACCACACTAGCCTGTCTTGCACAATATATTGCCAGCCGCTTGAACTCCCTTTTTAAACCTTCCCACCACACACACACATCAGACTCAAACAGAGGATCTGACATGGCCTCATTCACACACTCTTTCACTGCTCCCTTAAACCCCTCATCCTTCAGCAGACTGGCATTAAGACACCACAACCCCCCCACCCTCCCCTCCCTCGACGCACCCAGCCGGAAAAGCAGAGCATCATGGTCACTAAAAAATGTGTGGGAATACTCTACCCCCACAACCAAGTTCGCAACCGCTCTATGAGCAAGACACAAATCTATGCGTGACTGCCTGAGCTCTCCCCTCACCACTTGTCTGCGAGAGAACACCCGCTTATCTGGATTCCTCTCCCTCCATATATCCACCAAATCCTCATCCTGCATTACCTTTAATAGTGCGCCACGAGAAGAGTCAGAGCCAAAATGTGCGCTACTTGAGGCATCCAACCTATCCATCCATACATTAAAATCTCCAACAAGCAGACAGTTTCTCCCACATAATCCCCCCATAGACATAAACAAAACCCTTCTCTCAATTTCAGTATTAGGAGCATACACATTGTACAATGAATAATCCACACCTTTAAACGTGAAACCCACTCCCACCATTCGACCTTCATTATCAGCACATAACAAACTTAAATTAGACACAACATCTTGTTTAACCAAAATAGCTACTCCACATGCACGCACAGTACCATTACTCACGTACATTTGTCCATTCCATCGCTGTCTTACGTTATCCATATACGGCTCAGTCCAGTGAGTCTCCTGAAGACATAATATGTCTGCACAGAAAGCTTCCAACACCAGCTCTAGCTTTTCTTTGCTACGAAGTCCATTGGTGTTGATAGAGACAACTCTCACCATAACGGATACATAGAGGAGGAAATCAATCCAGTCCGTCATGATAGATCTTTTACCCTTTTCTTCTTCTTGGCTATCAGGTTCTTTTTATTATCCCTCCGCTCAGATTGTATAAACTCCATCTCTTCCCCCGTCATCTCTTCTCCAGACCCTTTACGCTTGTAAGAATCATCCCGAGCAGGAGCCATCTCCTGAGAAGAGCCTCCCGGGACTACAGACACCTTCGGGTTCTCCACCGCACCCCCAGAATCCGAAGCCAATGCCGCTCCAGTTGCTTCTCCCGTACACCCCGCTACCCCCTCCTCTCCACCAGGAACGCCCTCCATCTCCACACCGTCTAGGCTTGAACTGATATCCTTCCCCTTGGAGACCTCCTTTCCCACAGGACATGGCCCCTTCTCTTCTTCATCCTCCGACTGCCTCTGGTCTTCTTCATCCTCCATCCGTCTCTGGGACTCCTCCCCCATCCTCATTTCCTCCCCAGATTCCTCCATCTCGCTCTCCTCCACACCATCCCCGCTGATTACCTGATTTGACAATCCAGGAGCTCCATCACCCTGGGTACAGGAGCACTGCCTAACACTCCTCCCGCAACCAACACAACCGCGTTCTCTTCTCCCATTACACTCTCTTGCGTAATGCCCCTGCTCACCACACTTATGACAGGCAAAATCAGGGCAATCACGTAGAACGTGTCCTGGCTGAATACAAAGTCTGCAAACCTTGACCTGACGGTCGTGTATCACTCTGAAATACTCTGTCCCTTCCAACGTCTCAAATTTGGTCGAATATGGCAGCGAGCGCACAGTGTCTGTGAATTTCACTTTACAGAAGCGCGTACCATCTGCAACTTCTGTCCCCGGCCAGAAGCGCCTCTTCACTGGTGACACCGCAGACACACCCCATGCTCTAAGCCGTTCCAGGATGACCTCGTCTGTTATGTACACTGGAAGGTTTAAGAAAGATACGACCATTTCATCAAGTGATAGATCCTTAGCCATGATACGGCAGTTCCGAATTTTAAAACCATCGATCAGCTTTTCTTTTCCTCTCACACTTGACAATGTCACTTCATATCGATTTTCGGCTTTGAACCGACATCCGCACACCAGTCCACAAACTTCCTTAATCCCGCTCAATAACTCCATCATAGTAATTTTTTCTTCACCCATAATTTCCACAGCAACTGTTAAGGTCTTTTCATAATTTTGCGTCTGTCTAATTGTAGAACCATTATCTATATTTCCTTTGCTCGTCATTCTTTTGTCTGCATGGGTCGAAGCCATTGTATCCAAAACGACTGGAGGAAAGTCCCCCAAACAGCAATATGCTGCCGGGGAACACAACCAAACAAATGCTCAAACTTATTCAATAAACAAAAATGAGATTGAACTAAAAACCACCAAGAAATCAAACAAAACACTCTGGAGCAAACACTCAACCTTAGCTCAATCAGCAACACCTGTCTCACTCTCCAGCACAGGAAGGGCGTACCCAGGCTGGTATGGCCATAAACGATAAACAATCTCTTGGTACAACATATATAGTCAAAGTGAGTCTGATAAACAGACATTGCATTTTCACCAATTAGATAAGCAGCTTGAACTTTGTGTCACTGAAAAAGTAGAAGAAATTACAAACACTGTAGCCATCACTTTATAGCACAGGTAGTTGGATAAAATACAAACTTTATTTCTTTTCATCATTTGAACAGGGTAAGGGAGCACAAAGCACACACAAGCTGCATTCAGACACAATATTATTATTTGTCTTATAAATACAAGGCAGATGCTAACTGACAACACACAGAACTTTGATCCTATTAAAAAGGCAGGAAGCTGCATTTAGTCAATTCATCATTAAATGCTTACTACAAGGCAGTGTTGCTGATGAAATAGTGTAAGAGCACACCCTCGTGGACAAAAATCTTACAGCACCTGGTATTCCCAGGCGGTCTCCCATTCAAATACTAACCAGGCCCGACCCTGCTTAGCTTCCGAGATCAGACGAGATCGGGCGTACCCAGGCTGGTATGGCCGTAAACGATAAACAATCTCTTGGTACAACATATATAGTCAAAGTGAGTCTGATAAACAGACTGCATTTTGCAGCAGGAAGCTGCATTTAGTCAATTCATCATTAAATGCTTACTACAAGGCAGTGTTGCTGATGAAATAGTGTAAGAGCACACCCTCGTGGACAAAAAGCTTACAGCACCTGGTATTCCCAGGCGGTCTCCCATCCAAGTACTAACCAGGCCCAAACCTGCTTAGCTTCCGAGATCAGACGAGATCGGGCGTACCCAGGCTGGTATGGCCGTAAACAATAAACAATCTCTTGGTACAACATATATAGTCAAAGTGAGTCTGATAAACAGACTGCATTTTGCAGCAGGAAGCTGCATTTAGTCAATTCATCATTAAATGCTTACTACAAGGCAGTGTTGCTGATGAAATAGTGTAAGAGCACACCCTCGTGGACAAAAAGCTTACAGCACCTGGTATTCCCAGGCGGTCTCCCATCCAAGTACTAACCAGGCCCAAACCTGCTTAGCTTCCGAGATCAGACGAGATCGGGCGTACCCAGGCTGGTATGGCCGTAAACGATAAATAATCTCTTGGTACAACATATATAGTCAAAGTGAGTCTGATAAACAGACATTGCATTTTCACCAATTAGATAAGCAGCTTGAACTTTGTGTCACTGAAAAAGTAGAAGAAATTACAAACACTGTAGCCATCACTTTATAGCACAGGTAGTTGGATAAAATACAAACTTTATTTCTTTTCATCATTTGAACAGGGTAAGGGAGCACAAAGCACACACAAGCTGCATTCAGACACAATATTATTATTTGTCTTATAAATACAAGGCAGATGCTAACTGACAACACACGGAACTTTGATCCTATTAAAAAGGCAGGAAGCTGCATTTAGTCAATTCATCATTAAATGCTTACTACAAGGCAGTGTTGCTGATGAAATAGTGTAAGAGCACACCCTCGTGGACAAAAAGCTTACAGCACCATGTATTCCCAGGCGGTCTCCCATCCAAGTACTAACCAGGCCCGACCCTGCTTAGCTTCCGAGATCAGACGAGATCGGGCGTACCCAGGCTGGTATGGCCGTAAACGATAAACAATCTCTTGGTACAACATATATAGTCAAAGTGAGTCTGATAAACAGACTGCATTTTGCAGCAGGAAGCTGCATTTAGTCAATTCATCATTAAATGCTTACTACAAGGCAGTGTTGCTGATGAAATAGTGTAAGAGCACACCCTCGTGGACAAAAAGCTTACAGCACCTGGTATTCCCAGGCGGTCTCCCATCCAAGTACTAACCAGGCCCAAACGTGCTTAGCTTCCGAGATCAGACGAGATCGGGCGTACCCAGGCTGGTATGGCCGTAAACAATAAACAATCTCTTGGTACAACATATATAGTCAAAGTGAGTCTGATAAACAGACTGCATTTTGCAGCAGGAAGCTGCATTTAGTCAATTCATCATTAAATGCTTACTACAAGGCAGTGTTGCTGATGAAATAGTGTAAGAGCACACCCTCGTGGACAAAAAGCTTACAGCACCTGGTATTCCCAGGCGGTCTCCCATCCAAGTACTAACCAGGCCCGACACTGCTTAGCTTCCGAGATCAGACGAGATCGGGCATACCCAGGCTGGTATGGCCGTAAACAATAAACAATCTCTTGGTACAACATATATAGTCAAAGTGAGTCTGATAAACAGACTGCATTTTGCAGCAGGAAGCTGCATTTAGTCAATTCATCATTAAATGCTTACTACAAGGCAGTGTTGCTGATGAAATAGTGTAAGAGCACACCCTCGTGGACAAAAAGCTTACAGCACCTGGTATTCCCAGGCGGTCTCCCATTCAAATACTAACCAGGCCCGACCCTGCTTAGCTTCCGAGATCAGACGAGATCGGGCGTACCCAGGCTGGTATGGCCGTAAACGATAAACAATCTCTTGGTACAACATATATAGTCAAAGTGAGTCTGATAAACAGACTGCATTTTGCAGCAGGAAGCTGCATTTAGTCAATTCATCATTAAATGCTTACTACAAGGCAGTGTTGCTGATGAAATAGTGTAAGAGCACACCCTCGTGGACAAAAATCTTACAGCACCTGGTATTCCCAGGCGGTCTCCCATTCAAATACTAACCAGGCCCGACCCTGCTTAGCTTCCGAGATCAGACGAGATCGGGCGTACCCAGGCTGGTATGGCCGTAAACGATAAACAATCTCTTGGTACAACATATATAGTCAAAGTGAGTCTGATAAACAGACTGCATTTTGCAGCAGGAAGCTGCATTTAGTCAATTCATCATTAAATGCTTACTACAAGGCAGTGTTGCTGATGAAATAGTGTAAGAGCACACCCTCGTGGACAAAAATCTTACAGCACCTGGTATTCCCAGGCGGTCTCCCATTCAAATACTAACCAGGCCCGACCCTGCTTAGCTTCCGAGATCAGACGAGATCGGGCATACCCAGGCTGGTATGGCCGTAAACGATAAACAATCTCTTGGTACAACATATATAGTCAAAGTGAGTCTGATAAACAGACTGCATTTTGCAGCAGGAAGCTGCATTTAGTCAATTCATCATTAAATGCTTACTACAAGGCAGTGTTGCTGATGAAATAGTGTAAGAGCACACCCTCGTGGACAAAAAGCTTACAGCACCTGATATTCCCAGGCGGTCTCCCATCCAAGTACTAACCAGGCCCAACCCTGCTTAGCTTCCGAGATCAGACGAGATCGGGCGTACCCAGGCTGGTATGGCCGTAAACGATAAACAATCCCTTGGTACAACATATATAGTCAAAGTGAGTCTGATAAACAGACTGCATTTTGCAGCAGGAAGCTGCATTTAGTCAATTCATCATTAAATGCTTACTACAAGGCAGTGTTGCTGATGAAATAGTGTAAGAGCACACCCTCGTGGACAAAAAGCTTACAGCACCTGATATTCCCAGGCGGTCTCCCATCCAAGTACTAACCAGGCCCAACCCTGCTTAGCTTCCGAGATCAGACGAGATCGGGCGTACCCAGGCTGGTATGGCCGTAAACGATAAACAATCCCTTGGTACAACATATATAGTCAAAGTGAGTCTGATAAACAGACTGCATTTTGCAGCAGGAAGCTGCATTTAGTCAATTCATCATTAAATGCTTACTACAAGGCAGTGTTGCTGATGAAATAGTGTAAGAGCACACCCTCGTGGACAAAAAGCTTACAGCACCTGGTATTCCCAGGCGGTCTCCCATTCAAATACTAACCAGGCCCGACCCTGCTTAGCTTCCGAGATCAGACGAGATCGGGCGTACCCAGGCTGGTATGGCCGTAAACGATAAACAATCTCTTGGTACAACATATATAGTCAAAGTGAGTCTGATAAACAGACTGCATTTTGCAGCAGGAAGCTGCATTTAGTCAATTCATCATTAAATGCTTACTACAAGGCAGTGTTGCTGATGAAATAGTGTAAGAGCACACCCTCGTGGACAAAAAGCTTACAGCACCTGGTATTCCCAGGCGGTCTCCCATCCAAGTACTAACCAGGCCCGACACTGCTTAGCTTCCGAGATCAGACGAGATCGGGCATACCCAGGCTGGTATGGCCGTAAACGATAAACTATCTCTTGGTACAACATATATAGTCAAAGTGAGTCTGATAAACAGACTGCATTTTGCAGCAGGAAGCTGCATTTAGTCAATTCATCATTAAATGCTTACTACAAGGCAGTGTTGCTGATGAAATAGTGTAAGAGCACACCCTCGTGGACAAAAAGCTTACAGCACCTGGTATTCCCAGGCGGTCTCCCATTCAAATACTAACCAGGCCCGACCCTGCTTAGCTTCCGAGATCAGACGAGATCGGGCGTACCCAGGCTGGTATGGCCGTAAACGATAAACAATCTCTTGGTACAACATATATAGTCAAAGTGAGTCTGATAAACAGACTGCATTTTGCAGCAGGAAGCTGCATTTAGTCAATTCATCATTAAATGCTTACTACAAGGCAGTGTTGCTGATGAAATAGTGTAAGAGCACACCCTCGTGGACAAAAAGCTTACAGCACCTGATATTCCCAGGCGGTCTCCCATCCAAGTACTAACCAGGCCCGACCCTGCTTAGCTTCCGAGATCAGACGAGATCGGGCGTACCCAGGCTGGTATGGCCGTAAACGATAAACAATCTCTTGGTACAACATATATAGTCAAAGTGAGTCTGATAAACAGACTGCATTTTGCAGCAGGAAGCTGCATTTAGTCAATTCATCATTAAATGCTTACTACAAGGCAGTGTTGCTGATGAAATAGTGTAAGAGCACACCCTCGTGGACAAAAAGCTTACAGCACCTGGTATTCCCAGGCGGTCTCCCATCCAAGTACTAACCAGGCCCGACACTGCTTAGCTTCCGAGATCAGACGAGATCGGGCATACCCAGGCTGGTATGGCCGTAAACGATAAACAATCTCTTGGTACAACATATATAGTCAAAGTGAGTCTGATAAACAGACTGCATTTTGCAGCAGGAAGCTGCATTTAGTCAATTCATCATTAAATGCTTACTACAAGGCAGTGTTGCTGATGAAATAGTGTAAGAGCACACCCTCGTGGACAAAAAGCTTACAGCACCTGGTATTCCCAGGCGGTCTCCCATTCAAATACTAACCAGGCCCGACCCTGCTTAGCTTCCGAGATCAGACGAGATCGGGCGTACCCAGGCTGGTATGGCCGTAAACGATAAACAATCTCTTGGTACAACATATATAGTCAAAGTGAGTCTGATAAACAGACTGCATTTTGCAGCAGGAAGCTGCATTTAGTCAATTCATCATTAAATGCTTACTACAAGGCAGTGTTGCTGATGAAATAGTGTAAGAGCACACCCTCGTGGACAAAAAGCTTACAGCACCTGGTATTCCCAGGCGGTCTCCCATCCAAGTACTAACCAGGCCCGACCCTGCTTAGCTTCCGAGATCAGACGAGATCGGGCGTACCCAGGCTGGTATGGCCGTAAACGATAAACAATCTCTTGGTACAACATATATAGTCAAAGTGAGTCTGATAAACAGACATTGCATTTTCACCAATTAGATAAGCAGCTTGAACTTTGTGTCACTGAAAAAGTAGAAGAAATTACAAACACTGTAGCCATCACTTTATAGCACAGGTAGTTGGATAAAATACAAACTTTATTTCTTTTCATCATTTGAACAGGGTAAGGGAGCACAAAGCACACACAAGCTGCATTCAGACACAATATTATTATTTGTCTTATAAATACAAGGCAGATGCTAACTGACAACACACGGAACTTTGATCCTATTAAAAAGGCAGGAAGCTGCATTTAGTCAATTCATCATTAAATGCTTACTACAAGGCAGTGTTGCTGATGAAATAGTGTAAGAGAACACCCTCGTGGACAAAAAGCTTACAGCACCTGGTATTCCCAGGCGGTCTCCCATTCAAATACTAACCAGGCCCGACCCTGCTTAGCTTCCGAGATCAGACGAGATCGGGCGTACCCAGGCTGGTATGGCCGTAAACGATAAACAATCTCTTGGTACAACATATATAGTCAAAGTGAGTCTGATAAACAGACTGCATTTTGCAGCAGGAAGCTGCATTTAGTCAATTCATCATTAAATGCTTACTACAAGGCAGTGTTGCTGATGAAATAGTGTAAGAGCACACCCTCGTGGACAAAAAGCTTACAGCACCTGATATTCCCAGGCGGTCTCCCATCCAAGTACTAACCAGGCCCGACCCTGCTTCGCTTCCGAGATCAGACGAGATCGGGCGTACCCAGGCTGGTATGGCCGTAAACGATAAACAATCTCTTGGTACAACATATATAGTCAAAGTGAGTCTGATAAACAGACTGCATTTTGCAGCAGGAAGCTGCATTTAGTCAATTCATCATTAAATGCTTACTACAAGGCAGTGTTGCTGATGAAATAGTGTAAGAGCACACCCTCGTGGACAAAAAGCTTACAGCACCTGGTATCCCCAGGCGGTCTCCCATCCAAGTACTAACCAGGCCCGACACTGCTTAGCTTCCGAGATCAGACGAGATCGGGCATACCCAGGCTGGTATGGCCGTAAACGATAAACAATCTCTTGGTACAACATATATAGTCAAAGTGAGTCTGATAAACAGACTGCATTTTGCAGCAGGAAGCTGCATTTAGTCAATTCATCATTAAATGCTTACTACAAGGCAGTGTTGCTGATGAAATAGTGTAAGAGCACACCCTCGTGGACAAAAAGCTTACAGCACCTGGTATTCCCAGGCTGTCTCCCATTCAAATACTAACCAGGCCCGACCCTGCTTAGCTTCCGAGATCAGACGAGATCGGGCGTACCCAGGCTGGTATGGCCGTAAACGATAAACAATCTCTTGGTACAACATATATAGTCAAAGTGAGTCTGATAAACAGACTGCATTTTGCAGCAGGAAGCTGCATTTAGTCAATTCATCATTAAATGCTTACTACAAGGCAGTGTTAATGATGAAATAGTGTAAGAGCACACCCTCGTGGACAAAAAGCTT